>NC_068370.1:1007500-1022847 GCF_020536995.1 Dreissena polymorpha | reverse complement strand
ATCATCATCATCATCGCATCATCATCACACCAGCATCATCACATCATCATCAGCATCATCATCATGTCATTGCATATCATCATCATCATCATCATTCATCATATCATCATCATCATCATCATCATCATCATCATCATCATCATCATCATCATCATCATCATCATCATCATCATCATCATCATCATCATCATCATCATCATCATCATCAGTCGTCGTCGTCGTCGTCGTCGTCGTCGTCGCCCTCGTCCGTCCTCGTCCTGCTCCTCCGCTCCACCGCATCATCAGCAGCAGCATCGTCATCAGCAACAGCAGCAGCATTATCGTCACTATCACCAACAACATCGTTATGGTCGTCATCGTCGTGATCATCATCATCAGTGTCATCATCATCATCATCATCGTCATTGTTATCGTCGTTGTTCTCCTCCTCGTCGTCGTCATCGTCATCATCGTCGTCATCGTCATTCTCATCATGAACAATTTCAACAACCGTAAAACCTATCGCTCAGCTCATGTTTTTGCAGTGAATTCGGATGTTATACTCCAAATCTTTTTGATTAATAGAGTTTGCTGCTTAATGGTATTCAATAACTAAATAATAATGTTGATAATAATATTGAACTATATGGTTTCAATGTTTATTTATCCGTTTAGGATGCAGTATTTGACCCAAGTCAATGTTGTCGCAAAAAGTAAGTCATTCACATTCAATCCCAAAAGCGTTACGAGTTTGCTATTGCAAACTCTAATCGCATTCCGATATAAAATGCTGTCTGTATTAGGGCCTGTTTAATTTCTACGCTTATTGCAATTCATAACATATGTTTAAGGGTACCGGTATATCTAGACACACTCTGTTATCCAAACAATCCTGTGATCTATAAACAAATAACAATGAAATATAAATAAAATAGATGATAAAAAATGGTATCTTCATTTTTGCTGTTGCTTGTTATCACAGAGTAAGCAAACTTTTAAATATAAATTATATTTCAATTCATAGCACGCTTAAAGATTTGAAGTTTATCTAAATCTATAAGCACAAACATATTTATGTTTGTTAATACAAGCTGTAGCAGTTTTCTGATTGCGCTTGAAAAGATGTGGATTGTTGTTGTTGCATTAATAGTATCATTAGTTTGTATTTCCAGATTAGGTATTCCCACAATACATTTTGTTTTTAATCAGATGTCTTATAATTGGCATTGCAATATTTCAAAACGAGTAATCAACACAATTGACTTTATGTATTTTTAATTGTTATCCATATTATCATTAACACTTGAGGGAAAAATAAGCTGTGTCATTTTTTATTTTTATTTACTTATGGTTCAGACAACTCTGCTTTTACTATATGCCGTAATAATTATAAATTTCCGTTCACTTAAAGATATTGTTTTTCGTGTTGGAAATTTAAATACGAAAAATATTTAGAGACAAGTGTGTTATGTTTGTTTGTCAATTATTTAATTGAAGTAGAAATAATACATCAGTGTACATAATATTATTTGTTGTTCCCTTCGTTCTTTACTTTAAAAATACAACTTACAGCTTTGCAATCAACTGAAATAATATATAAAAAGTAAAAACAATAAACGTTTGGCTTTCTTAATACGATATCATTTCAACGCTGTTGGAAGGAACCATTGCTTATTAGAGGTTTACAAGGTAATTTACCCAAGTACGCAAATGTAATGGTCGATTGCCCTTAGGCATGATTATGTTTTATTACTTTAATCCGGTTGTAAAAATGCATGACCGAAGGGTCATCAGATAAGCAAAAACAGGGTCAAAATCTGATAAAATAGCGCTGTTTAACTGACTGCTACGAAAATCCGTATGTCCGAACATTAGAATCATGAAAACATACATATTTGGCTTAAAAAGGAAATGTAAGAAATTTAGAATGTAAGAGAAAATACGGTGGTTTTATGGTGTTTAAATCGATTAGAAATAGCAAAACCTAAAGACATTATCTCAAGTGTGATTTTCAAAAGATTTTATATGAATGTACACACACGGTAAAACTAGTCTATTAAAATGAAATACCTTCATTGGTTCTCATGTTTTTAATATTTATTAAACATAGGTATTTGTGAACACTTGTTGTTATATATATTGAAATGTACACGCATACTGAACATAAAATCATTAGCATAACGGCTAAGTTGGTTTTTACTAAGATTGCAATAGTGTTTATTTTATTATTATGAATCTTATGAGGATAATTTTGAAAGTATGACACAGAGTATCTGAAGAAGATATATACATAATCACATATGTTGTTGTTGTTGTGGTTATTGTTTCAATATTTTTATGAGTATCATACATTCAATGACGAATAGCTATTAATTTGTCATACAAACACCATAATTATTATTGGATTGCGGAGATTAAACAAATCGATTCCCTAGTAACTGATATAACTGATACATTTTTTGAGCGACAATTTGAAACTAAATCTAGTATTATTTAAATTTGATTATTTTAATTGCAGACTTTTTTTATTAACCCCAATTAATGTGTACGCAACGTTTCTTTTATTTAAATCTCTGAGTACGAAGCATCAAGCTATTTTTTAATTAATTGACAGTGATCTTTAATGTATGTCATAATATAAATTGAAATCAATCTTAATTAAAGCTTGAGGGGTTGGTTTGTAATAAGTTTGTAAATGTTGCTGTAGGATATGTATGCACAATAAATACTAACGCTCTGGCATATTGTGATGGTGATATGATTATTTATTGCACAATGAATATGTGATGATTTTCTTGTGATAATATTGAGGCTATAATTAGTTTTTGAATTAAGCTAGCTAATTTCAAATAAGATACAAACACATACCAATCCTAAAATTATCAGTAAGTTATAGTATTGTTTGCCTCTAGGCGCATAATTAATTGAAGGCCTAGTTTATCTGTTAATCCTCGCCCCATGTGGTGTCCCAGTGGGTACACTGATATTAATACACGATGTATTGGTCCACAATTAAATCTCTTATAAAAGCATGTCTCTCAGGTGACTGAAAATGGCTGTGTAGATACAACAAATACTACTACAACGGAGACTAAGATAACACATGTTACAATTAATTTGTCTTCCTTGCGTTCTTCTTATACGACAAACACTTCTAAAACAAAAAAGCAAAAAGCCGCTACTGCTACTGCTTCGGCTACTCTTACTGCTACTGCTACTGCTGCCGCTGCCGCTGCCACTGCCACTGCCGCTGCCACTGCCGCTGTCACTGCCGCTGCCGCTGCCACTGCCACTGCCGCTGCCAGTGCTGCTGCTGCTGCTACTGATAGTGCTACTGCTACTGCCACTGCCGCTGCCACTGCCGCTGCTGCTGTTGCTACTGATAGTGCTACTGCTACTGCTGCTGCTGCTGCTGCTTCTGCTGCTGTTGCTACTGCTACTGTTACTGCTACTGATACGGCTACTGATACTGCTACTTCTACTGGTACTGCTAGTGTTACTGCTACTGCTACTGATTCTGCTACTGCTACTGCTGCTGCTGCTACTGCTGCTGCTGCTGCTACTGCTACTATTGATAATAATTCTCCTTCTACTTCTCTTTCTAATATTGCTAGCGATGCTTCATAATTTATTTTTAAATGTATCATTTTGTTAAAACAGGAAAGAACTGATATATATATTTTCTTAAAGGGATCTTTTCACGCTTTGGTAAATTGACAAAATTAAAAAAAGTTGTTTTAGATTCGTAAGTTTTCGTTTTAGTTATGATATTTGTGAGGAAACAGTAATACTGAACATTAACCATGCTCTAATATAGCCATTATATGCATCTTTTTACGATTTTAAAACCTAAAAATTATAAAGCGTTGCAACGCGAAACGATTGAATAATTTGGAGAGTTCTGTTTTTGTCGTTAAATTTTGTGAAACTACGAAGATTGCTTATATAAGGTATAAAATACGTCGAGAATGTGTACTCGGCGGAATAGCTCAGTAGGCTTAAGCGTTTATACTACAGGACTCTGCCAGGACTTCAGGGGTCACTGGTTCGAACCCTGCTCCGGGCAATGTTCATTTCCTTTTTTTTATTTTTTTTATTTATTTTTTACTGGAGCTTTTATGATCCAATGTTTACATTTATCAATATAAAGCATTTAATGAATAAGTTAAAAAAAATGCCAAAATCTGTGAAAAGGCCCCTTTAAAGGTGTAAAGAATCTAAACTTTTCTGCGATTAAAGTTTTATTTAACTGGATTAGTATTGGCCACATAACAGACGCTATAGTACTGATTTATACTAAACAACATTTTGTCATAATCAACAGTTTTAACATGCCGCAGTTTCCTTGGAAGTTAACCTTTGATTGGAGTTATGTATAAAACATTAACAAGGTATTTGTTGACAGTTTGTCCTGTCACAATTATATATTAGTTGAGCAAAACGTGTGATAAAGATCCCTTTTGGGGTGACGATAAATACTATTTATATTGTTCAACAGTGGGAGACTGAGAAAACATATGTTACAATTAATTTGTCTACTTTGCCTGCTTCTTCTTTATATATTTTTCTTGCTAATCGTTTAAGTTTAGTTTTAGTTAAGTAGGTATATCAATTTACATTTTTTGATAGATATTTATTTGGATAGTAATAGTATGTTTTATTTGACTTGACATCATTGAACCGGTTTATTCATTGATAAGATCGGGATCTCCACAGGTGTTTAATCTCGATTGTTAGGTGGGAAGAAGGGTCCGAATGATAATGTTGTCGTCGGCTTACGAATCACCTTTCACAAGTTTTAGACAAATATGCATACGTTATAAACCTAATTTAAGTATTACATAGATAATAACTTATTTTTATTTTGATGAACTACGTTTAAGGTATAAAACTATAATTATCTATGTGTTGTGTGCCGCATACATACCATCTTGCTTTTTTAAATTTGATCACAACGGTCCGAAGTCATAAACATTCATTATGCATGGTTGCTAAAGCACAGTGTATACTAACTAACCTATGTTTATTGTTGTTTGCTAGGGTTATTATTATTATGTTTTATTTTTTTTTATTTGGGGTGGAGGGGAGGGCTTTTATAGAAGATTTCAACTAGTCCTTCAATTAACGAAAACAAATATTGGTATAGGAAATATAAAAGAGTAATAGACAGCTTCATTCATGCTGTTCTATTATGGTGTTTTAACGCATATAATTATGTATGGTTGATGAAGCACATTGTATGCTACCGATGTTTATTGTTGTTTGATGATGATGTTAAGTTGGTGTTGCTGTTGTTGTTAATGATGATGATGATGATGATGAGGAGGAAGAAGAAGAAGAAGAAGAAGATGATGATGATGATGATGATGATGATGATGATGATGATGATGATGATGATGGTGGTGGTGGTAGTAGTGACGACGACGACGATGATGATGATTTTGATTATGATAATGAGATTTGAATTAAATTAATGCGCAAAGATTTTTCTTTTTAGCGGCCAAGTGCAGATATCTGCGCTCGGTCGCTGTAAGGGTTATGTAATATTTGCAATCTACATAGGAGTCAATAGCAGATACCAAGCACCATATGCTTATGAGAAACAAAAGCAAAATATTGGCAATCGCTGAAATCTCGAATATGACTTAATCATTTTATTAAATGAAAACCGGTAACTATTTTAAACGGTTATTATATTGCAACAACTTAGCGGTGTTTATCCAAAAGACCATTGTTATAATTACAGGGACGTCAATAGGCCAAACTATTCAGGAAATATGATTTGAGTCGTCAAGGATAGATTTTGAGATCAATGTACGTCCGATGAGATGTAAAGGGAGCTGGAGGCGTAGGGACAGATTCGTTAGAGTACGCGATCATTTGAGAACAAATAATGTTGAAGCTTTATTGGAATTCCGGAAATTTGCGATCGGTACCGATTTTTCCTGGTTCTTTTTTATTGATTCTGATAAGTTAGCGGCCGGCACGGACATGAAAATTAACTGACGAAAACCTCTTCGCTACTTTCCGAAAATCTTCGACATGTTGCAAATATCCGTAATATTCCGCATTGTACTCACCAGAAATTGCAACTAGAAAGACTACAATAAATCAATTAGCTACGGCTCGGGCGGGGATTTACCTTTTATCCCTGTAAGGGACCTAATGCCCCAGACTACCGGCTATTTTTTCCGGAATTCGAACTTGATACACTTGATATCCCTGAATTAAATATTTATATCCGCAATTTTGATCTCTAGAGTGCTGACTGTTAGTATTGTATTTGACTGGAATGACTGTCGATTATGTGTTTTTAAGATTAAAACAAGCTTACGAAGAACTTTGTGTTTGCTTTTTTGTACGCTTTCTTTTTAAAAATGTATTGTCCGCCACGGACGCAACAATCGACCAAATGTACCAGATTGTGGTCTCTTTAAAGTGCTATGTTTTTACTGCCGTGATATCTTAAACAAACTACACATTATTGATCGTGGACGTTTTATACTCTTATTGAATTTGTTTCCCCAAAATATGCTCTTCTATTAGTAGATGTTTAGGTGACGATGTTCTAATTATAGATCTTACACGGCCAAGAAACACTAGATAGGTCTTTGCAAAGAGAGCTGTTGGATATCGTGAATGCGTTCAATGTGGCCTGTTTATTTCAGAAAGCTATGTGCAATGTTTTATTGGGATTTCTATCAAATTGCCAATTGCAAAATTTGATTCAATTCATTCGGACCTACAAACGGGAAACTTCTTCATTACAAGTCAATGGGCTTTTAAGAAGTTCGTTGAAAGGCCAAATTTGACGTTAAACAGCAACGCCGAAAAAATTGCTACTCAGTCTTATTTATCACTTTTTTGTAAGATTTACCAGTAGACGTTCTTCAGTGAAATTAAGCAAACACACAGTGCCGACAAATATGGAAGGGTATTTAGGTAAAAATTACATCCTTCTTTGTGACTGTGTCATGATTCTTGATGGTACTTTCAATTAGTATGTAGACACCTTTTCATGCTTGATGACACTTACATCTTGCCTGATGTCCAATGTCTATTTACATTCTGCTTAATGGTATCATGAATGTGTACAGATGCAACATTCTTGTTCGTTAATTGCATGCTGCATATGTGTATGTTGGTTTGTGCAGAGAGACTTGTGCAATAGGCGCAGTGCATAATGGAATCAAATATTAATGCGTTTAATAAATTAACGCGATGGTAAGATGTGAGTTTCACCCAAGCACAAAGCAACATACTATCATGCATGATACAATGATGTCAATTGACAGTCATTCCGAAATGCTACGGAGGACTACGGAAATTTACGGCGTATAACGGAAATTTTATGTTATAGGAGAAGTTGCGCACCTTTGTAAGATATTTGCTACTGAACCGAAATTAACCGCGTGTTTGTAGACTTAACTTTTTTTGTGGTTAATGACTAACCATAATTTGTGTACAGTAATTTACCTTCAATAACCAAAGAAAGTCTATGGATATATTTCAATATATGCTACTAATGCATGTATGCAGAGCTCCAGATAAGACGCTTAAGTTCTAAAAAAATTGAATTAAATTTAGTAAAAAAGTAGACTTAAATTCTGTGCGTACGGTTACACATTGGAAAAATAAAATAAGAATTCAAAATGTGTGATCATGCGTAAAACTCAATATCAATGCATATAATGTAAACATTTTATCAATGAGCTCCCACTCGTCTAGGCCCTCATTACAATTATGAAATCAACAGCACTTTAACGTTATTATGAATAACAGACCATCTTTACAACAGTCGAAAAGCCGAACGTTTTCCATTATCTGGTCCTTTTATCGCAAAAAGTCTGCTGTAACCCGGCAATTGTCATGAGCTCTTCTTAGACTATAAACCTAAATGCGGATGTGCCAAAAATTATATTTACCTGAAAAAAAATAATTAATAATAGACTTTAAGGCTGGATTATTATAGAGTGTAAACCAAGATTTTGCTGAAAAAGTTATCTGGAACTTTGCATGTATGTTGAGAGGAAATCGATTACATAATTTCAAATTTACTAGAGTACTTTTATATAGCACCACATAAAATGCTTTAAAACTATAATATTGAAGTGCACATATAAACTTTATTATAGATGGGTAGGTATTTCGTGTCAATCTCTTTCACATATGAAAGAGCTGTTGGTCATGCTGCTTTAAGTGCATATAGATGCATGACACAATTTAGATTAAGCAAAATAAAACACTAGGTATTTGCCAAGAGTCAAATATATACGAGCAGTAAGAGCGTAATCGTGCACAGCGAGACTTACTCATGTAGAATTGAAACTCTTATTGCTTTCGTTCGAAATAATTTCATGTGTCCGATCTAATATGCAATATGCCCGGTGTTTTTTTTTGCGGATTAATGTTCCGTTTTAGATCCATAATTAACGAATGCCTCAATATTTTCAAAAATTAACACCGAAATAATTTTCACCGACATTTTTTCATACAGATTGGATATAAATATTATAGAGCTTAACAAAAAATACATTAAGCCCTGTTCTCCCGGCACACGTGCTGGACACACAGGTGGTTAGCGTGTGGCTATGATAATAATTAGTGAAAACATCTTTTTGAATGATAAATAATCATATTAAAACGAAAAATCAAATTTTCTATAAAAAAAATCACTACCGTTTTATATATAACAAGGTATCCAACTCGAAATCATCAGAAAACGGGGTGCATCGTTTTGAGTAGCCATTACTAAATTAATTTTGCAGCGATTTTCATGACCCGGTCTTATTCAACGCAGAAATGAATTTCCTTTTAGGAAATGTATATATATTGTTATATTTCTACACATGCTGGGTCAAATTTTAAGAAATAAAGCTATACATAATTCGCTTGACCCAGTTGTGATCGATCAGACCGTATTTATGAATGAAATCTCCAGTTGTAAAGACACAACTCCGCATTGGAGCAATGAAATCACTCTTGTGTTTAAAATGTCAGTTGGTTGAAATGTATGTAAACAAAGGTTTGAAAATGCGCTGGACAGTTAGTTTTGATGCATAATTCTACGGCAAGCACGGTAAGAATGTTTTTTTCATACGTTTTATTGAATTATGGTATCGAGGTTCGTGAACTTTGCAGGGAAAATGCCCATTTCCCCGTGAAGATTTCAGTCATGAATACTGTCTGATCGATCACAGCTGGGTCACGCGAGTTGTGTATCGTGTTATTTCTTAAAAGTTGACCCAGTATTTGTAAAAATATTGCAAGACATATACATTTCCAGAAAGGAAATTTATTTCTGCGTTGAATAAGACCAAGATCGTGAAAATCGCTGCAAAATTGATGAAGTAATGGCTGTTTAAAACGATGCATCCCGTTTTCGGATGATTTCGAGTTGGATACCTTGTTGAATATATATTTAACTTATTTTTTTTAAAGAAAAGTTGATTTTTCGTTATAATATGATTACTTATCATTCCAAAATATGTTTTCACTAACTAGTATTATAGCCACACGCTAACCACCTGTAGCTGGACACTTTTAAAAAACACTATACAAATTCAAGTACTTATGCACTTAATTGATTGTAAACAATGACGGTTGAAATCCGTGCGTGGGAATTTTTCTGGTAACCAAGAGCGACGTCAACGTTCATGACAAACCTGTTTATATGACATTTATTTATTGATTTTTTCCAACTTGATTGAAAATTATGTTTTATGATATTTTAATACATGTAGATGAAGTAGTTGTTTTCTCAACGAGGAGTACAATAGTTGTAAAGTACTAGATACGAGTACTTGTAACTTTCAGGTTTCTCTGTATACCACAGACATTATATAGTCATAAAATGATAAATATGTGTTTATAGAAATTGTAATTATAGCATGGTAAACAGACTAGAGAAATCTGAAAGTTTCACGCACCGGTCTGTGGCAATGGGGGTTTGGGCTACTTTATAAATATGAGGTCGATATGCAATGCACATCGGTAGATTACGTCTACTGTAATTATTTGGACTAGGGAAGGGCCACAATTCCAACACATCAGCCCCGTTATGTTCTGAATAAAATACATGTATAATTTCTTGAGTGCCAATTGCATCTTACACATATCAAAAACATTCACGGCAGTCAATTCATTGTGTAAACTTACTGGTCTTCATGGCAATAATGAACGTATTTAGTTTAATGGAGATTATATAACGAAGGGAACTAATTCAGCTTATTCAGTTTACTAGTCAAAATGATTCGGATGTTTTCGCTTTTTTTTCCGAAAAGTAATTTATGCAACATACGGAAAATAAACGCGCGCCACCTGATGTCATAATTTAGTAACTTGCATTCTGCTTACTGCCTGTTGCTAACTGCCGTTGTTAATGACGCTTAGTGGCAAAACCGATTATGACTGGTTTCAGGAATAATGAACACACAAACATTGGATAGTCACCAAGCATGTTGAAACAATCATCAAGTATAACCGATAGAGAACAAGCATGTTGGAACTGTCATGAAGCATGTTAGAATAAACATCACGCATAATGTAAATATTATTCATGAATGATGTAATGTTGCAGCAATCATCAAGTATAAACGAATAGACAACAAGCATGTTGGAATTGTCATAAAGCAAATTAGAATAAGCATCAGTCATAATGTAAATATTCACCACGAATGATGTAACTTTTACCTAAATATCCTTCCATAGACATGTGTTGTTACTAAAATAGACATAGAGATTTGAGCATTGGGAGTGACCTAATCATACTGTGCTTTAGCAGTATTACGGAATACTGTTAGTGCCATCGTGGTTACACATTAAAATCCAGAGGGCGAGAACGCGAGAACGCGATAGTACGATGGCGACAATGTGACAATACGATGATGACAGGGTGACAATACGATGGCGACAATGCGATAGTACGATGGCGACAATGCGAGAACGCGATAATACGATGACGACAATCAGACAGTGCGATGACGACAGTGCGACAATGCGATGGCGACAGTGAGATAGTACGATGGCGACAATACTACAGTTCGATAGTGCGATAATACGATGACGACAGTGCGAAAATACGATGACGACAGTGCGACAATACGATGGCGATAGCCGACAGTGCGATAGTACGATGGTGCCAATGCGATAACGCGATAGTATGATGGCGGCAATTCGAAAATGCGATGGCGACAGTGCGACAATACGATGGCGACAATGCGATAGAACGATTGCGACATTGCGATGATACCACGGCGACAGTACGATATGACTATCGCATTGTCGCCCCGTACTATCGCACTGCCGCCATTGTATTGTCGCACTGTCGCATTGTCGTCATCGTACTAGCGCGTTTTCGCAATCGTACGAACGCATTGTCGCCATCGTATTGTCGCACTGTCGTCATCGTACTTTCGCGTTCTCGCATTCTCGCCCTCTGGATTTTAATGAGTAACCACGGTGGCCCTAACGGTATTTTGTACAGTAAAGTGCGTAAAATCTGGTTTGGAATAACAATTTATATGCCGAAAACAGATGTTGAAAACCCGACTTTGTTTTATAAGTAGTAGTCTAAATATACAATGAGTTTTCCGAGCATTAAATAAACATATTAAAATAAAATTCATGTTCGTATCAGTTGAAGTTCTTGTTAATAGTAGAAGCAAAGAACACAATAAAACGCTGATTGGGCTTACTAATTTGAGGCAAGAAAAAACACATCGCGCTATTATATATAACATATAACGCGCATCCGCAAAGTTCGAGCGCCCGTCTCGGTGCCGTCGTTTCCGGTGAAAGTTTCGCACAGGAGCTACCGAGTTTGGATATGAGACCACGAATCATGGCTTGACTTTATATATCAGTCAGCGTAGTACCTGACCAGACTGCGCGGTTGGACAAGCTAGGATGGACCAACTTTGGCCGCATATGACATAAGACCCATTTTCGCTCTGACCTTTATAATGTGTATATAGCTTTGAATGGAATTTGCACATAGTTTTTGGCATAAACTTATTGTTATGTTAATGTGTTGCACGCTTTCAAAAGCAGAGGGCATATATAAGATCAATTATACTACGGAGTTCATTTTCTGTTGCAAAATAAAATGCAATAAAGATTGTTACTCAGCGGTGTGTACAGTATGACAGCGTTGTCTGTCTGCGATGCATTTATACTGGTTCTAAGCTGGCATACTCACCAATTGGACTCAACCATCTGCTCGAACAAGAAATGATAAGTTCTACTATTATAAACCTTTAATTGTAACTCATTTTAAAAATATTCATGTTATTTATATTATTCAATTTATTATTCAAAATTATAATTATTATTTCCTTTATTGTTGTTTTTCGCATTAAGAAACTTATTCGGCTTACGAAACTGAAAAATCCCATTGGAAAAAAAATCCCATGGGAGAAAAAAATCCCATGGGTGAAAAAATTTAAAAATCCCATTGGATTTTTTTTTAAACACGACTAAACGCATTAAAATATCGTAGTTGTTCATCATTTCATAAAATATGATGTTTCTGAAAGTTTCATGAATAAATCTCTCAAAATAAGAAAAAAATCCCATGGGATTTTTTTCTCCCATTTTAAAATGGGATTTTTTTATAACTATATATTTTTATATATAATTGGCATAAAACCAATATACAGTCCTTAAATAACGTTAAAATACTTGCAAACGCAAATAAAACACGTTTTTTAAAATGTTAAAAATCCCATGGGATTTTTCTCCCATTTGCAAATTATGGGAGAAAAAAATCCCATGGGAAAAATGCAAAAATCCCATTGGGACCCCAACTTTGCTTATAAATTTCATAGTGAAGAACACGCGTTGTTTTAGTGAAAATAACCAATTATTAATCAACGATAAGACTTTTATCGCATACTATGTCTTAAAGTAGCAAATCTTTAAGAAAAAGGGTACTTAAGTTTGCGAAATTTCGGTTTCGCAAAGTTTTTCCGGTGGCCGTTATAACGTTTTCTTTTCGGTTCGGCCCGAACAAGAAAAATAGGGCTCGCTAAAGCTCGGTCTATTTTCTTTGTCTAAGCCTCTCCTGATCAACTTTCTCCGTCTCGGTACCAACCATGTATGCTCTATATCTTCCCAAAAAGACAATCAGTACTGGTTCCACTAAAATTGGACTCGAGAAGGTTTCAATTAGCGTTTGGCTTTCGATACAATCAAACTTAAATATATATGTTCAAACTAAAGTTTGAATACACAATAATAAATTTAATACCACACATATTTAAAGTTAAAGTACTTTTAAACATTGTACGACCGACTGACTACAACAAATTTATTACAGCATATATTCATGAATCAACTATGTTTACGACAATTACTGTACATAACTCTATTATTTTTGTTATTTGCAACTGCTTAAAACTTGGGATTTTAAGTGATCGTTATCCAGTTCAAAGCTTGATTAAACGCAATAAGTTACGGAATCAATCAGCAAATACATGAAACGCTGTTTCCGTTTTTTAAGCTTTACCTACGTACAAAAATCATATTAAAAAATATTGTGTACACATGTTTATGTAACGTTTTCCTGCCCGTTCATTTGAACGTAACACTTCAGGCTTTTTCAAGATAATTGTTAACATATATTAAAAGCATTAAGGAGAACAATCTAATACTTTATTTGTATATAAAGGGATAAATAAAGTGCTGATAAAACATTCAAATTACACGTTGAGCCTGGAAATAATCTACAGAAAGCTATTTAAAATGAGCTGCTACACAGGCTTTTTTAATACCTTTATTCGCTTGAAGCATTTAATAACACTATCATAATACAACATGTGTTGCTTATGAATAGAATACTTCATCATTTTTTGTTTGATTCGGGTTACAAAGTAAGGTATTCGAAATTATGTTCGTAGTTTGCTGGTACATTATTATTTGATTATTTTACTGTCCAACCAGACATGCGATTTATAATCATAAACTGTCCCTTCGGTAAAAAAAGGATCCTGTGTTCGAATAAAAATGCCATGATTGCATGCAGGTCATTTTTAATAAGCATAACGTATATATTATAATTATTCTGGTATTTGATTTAAGATCATTAAAAACAAGAAAACCAGGAAAAGCGCACATTGCGCAACATTTTTTACCGTGAGACCACTTGCTTGCGTAATAATCAATTTTGTTTGTGTTTTTTTTCAGTTTAATGGAAATAAATCAGCATCACAGGTGCTTTCGTACTCTGCAAGCCTGTTTTAGTCCATATTCCATGAAAACGTTTGCTTTTGCCTTTTGGATATTTAACATCATCACTGTACTTTACAATTGAAAAAAAGACGTTGCAATTAAATTTGATTAATAGACACGTGCAAGATATGTATTTAGACGTTATTATATAAGATTGTAAAATGCTAATCCAATCTACAAGAACGTATAAGTCTAAAGTCTGGGACAACTCTTGGTTGGAACGTTTTGACACTTAAACACGGGGTAGTGTACATTAAAACAAAAGCTAAACCAATAGCTAAATACAAGCGGGTTTTAGTCCAAACTCCGGTGAAATGTCTGGCTTACTTTGCAAACATTAAAAATACAAAAAAAGGCCAAACTTGACGCCACGTGACTTTATAGCTTAATATGTACTCGTATACTCTAAGATAACTAGTTCGATTATAGTAAATGAATTTTCCGTGTTGAGAGTTTGGACCCTGAAACATTGGCAATGTGCTTAATAAATATAATACAAGAACGCTAAATCAATTACACAACGAAATATTCAATAAGTTGCAAATATTGATAAATATAAATGAATGATTTTGTCAGACAATCTTTCTTCTTTTTTTCGGTTTGTGTTAGGAATGAGGATCTGGTTGCGGTTCCTGTTTTAGCCGGGGAAAGTTAAACGCAGAACTGCATTAAAACGCGTAGTAAGATATAAAGGCAAACTTTAAACGTTCACGATTATCTGTTTTTGTGATTACAAACAAACGTATAATGATACATTCAACTAGTCAGTTCTTAATAGTTTAAAGACCTGCACAGATATTGAATCGTCCCACTTAGTTGTGTAATGTTTAAGCCATTATTCATGGTTTGCGAGTTAATTGCTAAACTTTTCGTAAAAAATAATTATATGTGTATGTTCAATTCAAATACTATAAACACTACTACGATAATGTTACAAATCAGGTAAAAGTGCGTAAATAATAATCACCTAATACCGGTGCACCTTCACTAATGCAAATACGTATATATTCTTAATATTAAGAACGTATGTTATACACAGTCCATCATACAACCACTTTAGTCGTATCACTTCGTTCAACAGTACATATAAAGGCATGGAGTTATATCTAAAATCAATCATTCTGTTATGTGTGGTGGAA
>NC_068370.1:967500-1002500 GCF_020536995.1 Dreissena polymorpha | reverse complement strand
TTATTTCGCTTGCTAATTTCACGGCGCGGTGTAATTCTTTGCGTTTCATTAGATGCATTTAAATCATGAATTTAACACTAATCAGTTGCCGCACATGTATAAATCTTATATTTTAGTAACAATATTATCATGTATAATCGATCATATCGAGAGTTTTGATTTTTTTTTAACGGGTACACGTTTACAATTCTGTTTTAATCTTATAGCGGTGTATTGATTCGTGTTTGTGTGGAAATTGCGTGTATTTCTTAGAGTTTATATAAAATTGCACGTTTGTCAAATCTTAAATATGTATTCTTTACAAAATATACATTATTTTGCGTTTAAAACATATGTGGCTTATTTAATTAGCATATATTCATGAATGAATCATAAGTATGTTAGTTTGCAAAAAAAATGCAAATAACTTGTTATTTTCGTTGTTTAACAAATAATACGTGTAAAACAGACAAACACTTTTTGCTACATTTGATATGAGTTATTATTTCGTGATTATTTCACGACGCTGTGGTTTCTTTGCGTCTGAATTTTTCTTCTATAAATATTTCGTATGCGAGAACGCAGACCATATAGAGAACTTTGGAAAATAAACCCAATATGGCCAAAGACGGAAAACGAAGAGATAAATCAGAATATAGATGTATAAACAATTCCTGAAGATTTTACATATGCATTTATTGTTCGTATACATATATTATATATGAATTAATGTATGGTCACCATCCTCTTCCGTAAATTGCAGCAAAAATATTAATTTATTAAGTGCATCTGTTTTTAATGATCATCCCTTGTATTGGTCGCTGCAATGTGACAGCAGGGTGTCAATAAACATGGGTATAGCACACGCGTTGCGTCCGAAAATGAAGTAAAGAATGCCTTTACAGAGGTCTTCACAGTATTAGATTATATCTCTGTTTATTGACACCCTGCTGTGGTCGCAGTGCAGCGACCACTATCAGAGTTAATCAATACAAACAGATGTACTGGAAAAAGACCCTTTAGTTAATTAATTGCCATCAATTATCGCAGTATTTGTAGTATTAATTATTTAATAAATTAATACTCTTGAGGCAAAGAAATCAAACAGCGTCGTGAAAAAAAAATTAATATAAACACTAAGAAATACATATATTTTTTTATATTTTTAAATATATATCTCATTTCCACACAAGCATAGAGGTCTCAGACACAAACAACGAATCATTACACCCGTATAATATTACGCACGGACTTGTAAACTTTTACCCGTTAAAATATCTTTTTTTTTCAAAACTCTCGGTAAGATCGAAAATATATGCTAATATTGTTAATATAATCCGATCTACAACTGTAAGGGAACTGATCAATGTTATTTTATGCTTTCTGGTGGTTCATCGAAAAATATCAGTGAATTAAAACTGATAATTCACCGTTTAAAACCGTACAATTAACAGTGTATATAAATGATAATTTTAATTGTTTTACCGGAAATATATTTTGGGAGAAAATACCAAAATAATCATTTGTTAGCATACAATCAACATAACATTTGTTGGATTCGGTGAAATGTCGATTTTAATTTACTCGTGATCATATAAAAATTATATATTATGATCACTCGTGAACTAAAATCGATATTCAACCAAATCCATCAAATATCTTCTATTTAATAAATGATTTAGCTACATTTAGTGAAAAGCAAAAAAAAAAACGACGCGCCGTGAAATTAGCAAGACAAAATATCTCTCATTTATGTTTAACTTTAAACTTAAGCAAATAATTGTGTTGATTTATCGAGTATTATTTGTAACACAGCAATTTATATAATTATTTATTTGCAAATGAACACATTACTGATTCATTTTTAAATGTTCGCTTATTAAACAAGGCCCAGATGTTTTAAACGCGAATATTTCGTTAAAGAAGCTATATTCAATAAAATAAGATTTGAGAAACGTGCCATTGTAAATAAAGACAGAGAGAGAGACACATATATTTTCATTTTTTTTCTAAACGTAATACTTCTTTTATTCAAAAAGAAGAATTATTAAACAGCTTTCGATATGTTTCATCAAAACTATCAAGATCGATGCAATATGCTTACATTGTTTTTAAAATATAAGATTTACAAGTTTAGGGCAACTGATCAATGTTTAGTGAATTAATTCATTTTAAAAAAAGGCAAAGAAATCATACTGTGCCAAGGAAATATATGCTCACTTCAATATTAGAAACAAATGTGTTTGTTTGACGTGTATTATTTGTTACACAACACAAATTTAATCATTGATATGCAAATTAACATATTATTGATTCATTTATGAACATTTGGTAACTAAATAACGCCCATATGTTTTAAGCGCAAAACATAATACAAATGTCGTTAAAGAAGATAAAGTTAAGATCTGGCAAACGTGCCATTTTATAAACAGTGAAAATACAAATTATATTTTTCTATCTTTATATACACAACATTATCTATACGGCCGGCGTTGTATCGTCTGCCTTTTAACGAGCGCGCTATAATTTTATTGAAGTCAGTCGCAATCGCCGCAGAAAAAATATTTTATTTTACTTGATCTCATACCATGAAGACTCTTACATAGTGTAGAAAGTAAAGTTTATCATTTCGTATTAGTGTATCCAAAATAATCGAGTTATTAAATCAGTATATAGATTTTAATATTAGACTATATTTTTAATGAAACGACGGTAATGATAGCAAGAAATATCTTTTTAAAAATGATGTTCTGGATATATCCTGATTTCGATGTCCAGTACATGTACGCGTATATTCAAACTGCATGTGTACGTAGATTTAACTGATACTGCTTTGTATCTAATCACACGTTTATACGTTTGTTTACATCGCGTTTGCTAAATATAAATTAAACCACAATGACGGTGTAACACGTCCCGTTAATTTTAATGTACTCAACAATTTAGCAATCAATGGCATCATTCATTCAAATCCAATTGACATCTCGCCTGGACCCTTAATCACGTGGCTAATGCCTAAGTCACAGATAGACAACGATCACCGTCCGATCAGCGGCCGTTTTTTTCCGCTAATCGGGCTGGCGACCGGCCGATAATCTCACGGAAACCGACCCAATTTGAAGCATTGGGTGGCGTCCGGATAAATTTTAAGTCTCACTTAAACTTTTACCCGACGTCGGGCCCTGGAAGGAATCGAGTTGAGATCGAAACAAGATCGGACAATCAACGCACGGGTATCGCCCGGCGATCGCCCGACATCGGATTCATTGAACGTGTATCGGCAAAAGAAAAGGTATTTCCCAGAGGCATATACATCGGCCGGCGACCGCTTGATTGCCGGAGGGCCTCCGCACGATGCCAGACAGACGCCGGACGTTGCTCGTGATGATGCACGTACAATAAATCCGATGTCAGGCGCACGCCGGGCGATAACCGTTCGTTGATCGTCCGATCTTTTTTCGATCTCACCTCGATTCCTTCTCGGACAAACTATGTTATACAAAATTATTCCGGACGCCGCCCGGTGCTACAAAATGACCCGATGTGCATGCGATCATCGGCCGGCGCCAGCACGATGAGCGGAAAAAAAACGTCTGCCGCTGATCGAACGGTTATCGGTGTCTATTTGTGACTGAGGTTTTAAACTTTGTCAATCATAGGACGGCGGACGGCTCCGACGTGTCCAGTCTTCCCAATGCCTGTAGATCGGACACATCGGCCGGCGACCGGATTATCTGTGCGGCATAAGCGGTTAGAAAATATCAAAGTGGCTTCTTTGCCTACAGATTACGCGATATTGCGGTTGTTTTTTTATGGACTTTTTAATCCCTTATAACACTGGTTAAAGGGTTTTGTGTCATTAAGTTATAATGGAAATGCAGAAATTATTAGTTTAAAAAATATAAGCTATTAAAAAATATTAGCTATCTTTAACGGGTATTTAGGTACGTTAAACACGCTCTCAAACGCGTGCGCGTTAACCGAAATCTAGCATTCACCTACGCGTAAATTAACAAGTCTTCACTGGTATGTACACATGCTATGTACTAAATCATTAACGACACATTTTCGCCACATATTTTGTACACGAAAAAGCGCTGTATACCTGGCATTTCGGTTAGATTTTACACTCTTTCGACGTCGAGTGGGTACCGAAATCCCCAAGTTCTAACGTATAAAAGTGGATTTCGTTAAGTTACACAGAGTGGGTACCATTCCATATTGTTGTTCATATACTCGTGAAAAAAGTCACACTTCATAATGCTTAAATGTTATTAAAAGTACTGAAATAAATTGATGTTCTTTAAGGGGGATTTCGGTAATTCTAAACATTGAAGCTTAAACTCGCACTTGTCAAGACCACATTTCCGCTTTGGAAATGGTATACATTCAATTCCGCCAACTAATCTTTTGATCTCCAAGTGTAAATTAAATTTAAGCGCTAAGATATAATATAATACTGTCTGCACATGTGTTGATACCGTAATTAAGATAATATATCACTCGTCAATTCTAAAAACAGGTATAGTGGAAATCAAGCCCTCAGTCGTGCTGAGTTTGTATTACTCTTAAAATAATGCAGATTAACTTTGCTTCTATTAATAACCTTATAACTGATAAAAATATGATAAAACAATAAACACGAACTATTATGTGACGATCAGATCGGTAACATTTAATATAATTCGATCATTTACGCTAATTATTACCAAAAAAAAATAACAATACAATCTACTCCAATGCCGATGTTGGTGTTGTTTGATATAATTCTTAATTCATTTATCGTGTTTTAGTTTCCATTTAAGAAGTTCTGGCTTATTTTTTTTAAATAAAACATGACTTACATGACTTATTGCAAATATTGTCCATTTCAGTTACCAGCGCTTTTGCCAACCAGTGACTGCACATGCGCGAAAAATACCGATTGTAAACAATAACAATCATCTTGTTTTAAAATCACATCCTCAGTGAAGCACAATTGTGTCGGGATATGTTTTTGTGTGAAATGTATATACAAAAACATACAGTACAACCACTCCTGTCAGAAATTTAATAAACGAAAACAACTCACAGACAGCTTACTGAGTCAGAAATGCAGTCATGAAGATGTTTTGTTTAAAAAAGTAAACTCTTCAACTTAAATATTAATCCGTCATAACCAATTAATTAATAATCAATTATTTTAAATTATTCAAATAGACAAAGAAGTAAACAGTAATAGTAACACTTATATCTTACGCGATTTAATTAAACGACGATCGTTCCACAATGCGCAAAAATAGGTTGCCGTTTTAAAACAATATTTGTGTGGTTAGAATTATCACTGACTAAAATTTTAATGAATTCTCATGTCATTATAATGTTCTTACATACTATATAAACGAGCATTACGGCTCTCATAGAATAAAAAACAACAAAACAAAAAACATAACACTTCTGCTTTTTCTCTCAATTTGCACGCTCACTGTAATGGTATTCTTAAAATATTTTATTTGAAAAATACTGTTTCCATCGACAATTAATTACGACACATTTCTTCGTTATCAAACACGAGAATTAAGACGGACAATAAAATGGTGATCGTGTTTCATGTCAATCCCTTCATCTAATATTGAATTATGTTCAACCCACAAACAGTATCCTACAAATATTTTGTCAGTATTTATGTTAGGATTTGCAATAAGAGATGATATTTCTTAAATAACATATACTTAAGTTTGATACACAATACAAGTTAAAAATAAAAATTAAATAATTATAACGTTCAAACTGAAAATGGATAACACACGGATAAGCAAGGTTCGATAAATAAATATTTATGACACACCTACCTATGTTAGGCTCCGCCTATTCAGCCTTTTTCAGCGGTATGAACAAATGCGCATTTGTAGCGATTAATCGCGTAAAATCGCTTAACAGAAGTGGTTGCGCAATTCAACGGATGAAAACGCTTAAAAACCGATGAAATATGTTTAAAACGCTTAATAACCGCTGAAAATCTATAAATCGATTAAAAACGCTTATTTTTAGCGTTTGTCAAGCAATTAATCGCGGAACACAATCGCTAACTCTACTGTACATATTTGAAATGTTGATTATCTTGATTTTGGAATTATGAGGAATTATCAGTATATTATTAAAACTGCAGGACTTTAAATGTTAGTGTCTATTAACTTGGATACGACTGATTGAACAGAACTATTAACTATTAAGAATTGTATCATCCGATCTACCGTCGCTGTCACAGCTATATGCATAGGTTATCGGGTTTATATCGTTAAACTTTATTAATATTTTCTCTCTGACAGGTATTTCTCGATTGATTTATTTTTAAGCAGTTACATAAACAAAACAACGATGTAATGTGGATCTTGTACAATCAATATTGATGTTTTTTCCTGTATTTGCACGATGATGATCTGATATATTATCTATATGATGCTATGCTCTTAAATCTTTTTGTAAAAAAAGGATGTAGTTGACAATTTGTTCCTAATTTCGTTCCTCAAAAGTTGTAACTCTGTTGCACTGGTTTTCTGCCTACCATTGAGTAATTAAATCGTAATTCAATGGAATTCGTTTTAATTCTATTTTATTATTGTTCAATTTGAATTGCAATGCTAAGAGGTTAAATTATATTTACACGTATATGTATCATGAATTTTGCTGGGCCAAGTGTGAGATTGAACGCTCTTAAACTGGTCTTAACCCCCAGTGCCTTGCATTGACCGTTACAAGGCGGTGTATGTTGTTTCATGTTGTGCTGAATCGTACTATTTTGGCAATTGGTCACTTGCCTTAAATAAAGGACCACGACATTAGATACAATAAGAATGCAATACTGCTTCAGCTGCTGGAGTTTCACGTCTGTATAAAGGTTCATAAACTTGTATTTATGATAATTAAGAATTTTGTTCGGAATGGGGAGAGTTTAAGGCGAAACGTCAATTTCTATTGTAATACACTATAATGGGAGTGTTATCGATATTTATATCTAAACCATTATAATTCATGTTTTGTTTACATAAAATAGTTTATACAAAGGTATAAGCTTTTTGTTCATAAAACATTCAACGTTATCGTGTATTTTATCATGACAACGGGTTGGTAACTGGCACATGTATGCCTTGAATATGATGGCTGCTTGTTATTTGTGTTGTGAATATATTTCTTACTTCTTAATGTGAATTTCTCTAAATACTATGACACTATTTCAAGATACCATGACACTCTTTTCTTTGTTAAACAAGGGATTGAAAATGAAATTCAACTATATGCTTTTTATAAACTAGATATATTCACGGTATTATACTTGGAAACCATCACACACACTGTGTCGCGAAAAGTCAGATAGTAAAATATGAGGAGTGCGTTTAAAGAAAAACATTATTCCAAAAGTAAGTATCGTGTTTTTCTCGAATGACGTCTGGTAACTCTTTTTTATTCAACCAGAAACAATCTTTTGGCAATATGTTAACGGTATTGCGGATACGGTGTCTTAACATATGTTTAATTGACGCTCTTCTTAGTTCGACGATAAAAAATATATCCGGAGTTACATATAGGGCCTAGTGATGTGAAAATGTGTCTTTTTACGTGGTTGTATTTATTGATCGTAGATAATGCATACACTTTATCCAAAAACTATAATTATAATAAGTGTACGCATTAATCCCATAGTATCAAAAAAAAACTATATAACGGAGGACCACAGTGTTTAATGAAAATCGCCTGCATTGGAAATAATAGTATTCAATAGGTCTGTAATAATAACCCTTTAGTGTATTTTTTCTAGAAAAAAAACTAGATCCTCTGCAAAACATAAAGAAAAGAATGATGCAAAAACAATTAACTGACAGTTAATGTTTGTTTATATGATTTAATTTAGTTTTTGTCACGATGACATTCATGCCACTAACAAAAATTAGATTAGACAGTGAGTTGAGCAATGATTTAAACGTTTCAACAGTGAAATGACTGTCATCGGAAGTTATGACGAATGGATTCAAAGTGTCAATCAGATACCATTCGTATCGATTTACGAAATAAAATCGATACCGTTTCGATAGTTAACCGTTATATTTAGCGTTACAAATACTTTGAAAGACACATTGAATGTTAATTTAAAATTGGTCCATATCATTACCATGTAAGCTTTTTACGCAATGCAATTTTGCAAAAACAAGAGTATTCCGCATATTACTCACATTTTACGAAGGAACAATTTATACAAGTAACTATGAATACCAGTACTGAATCAACAACTACACAATTAAGTTTTACAATTCTACAACAGCAATTAGCTGCCCAGCTACTACTATTCACCTTATACTAAATACAACAACAAAAAACTCGTTACTGTTAATTCAGATTAAACCTTAAGTCTTGTTTTATTTCATTTTTCGAAAAAAAAACGAATAGTTTCAATATCGTGTGCTGTTGAGTAATATAATTATCAACATAACAAAAAATAACAAAAAATATTGTTTTTAACCATAAATAAAAACTTAAGAAGTTCGGTAGATAAATATAAATGTTTGAGAATTGTGATAAAAACACATTACATAAACGCTTACTTGTCATTACGACGCGCTGCAAAGCCATATTTAAAGGACGAAATGTTCTTATTTTGGTTAAGCATGTATTTTAACGATACCAATTAGTGATCATCAATAAAAAAGTAGAATAATTGTATGTGTGGGACACAAGTCATCGTATAAAATCAGTCTGTATAATAGAAACAATGTATTCAATATTTTTCTGAAAAACCGTTGGCTTATATCTAAAAACAGCCTGTGTTACACTTTGTGTTGAAATAAACGAGTGGTATACAGATCAATAATTTGTATAAATGAAATTACTTTCATATAATACTTTATATAAAATAATAAGATTATTTTCTCCGTGTTATTCGTATTGAAATTTCATTCAGTTCATGTGATATGCTTGAATCGAAATCATTTAATTTGAATATTCACATACCGTCATTCAAATATTTTTGTTTGATTAACAACCTTATTTTTATTTGTGTGGTTGCCATTGATAATTTATTACAAAGCACCAAACGATATTTAAACTAAATGGTTATTCTTTTCAACAAATGTAATTTGTAAAAGACTATGGGTTAATCTGTTAATATGGTAAATAACAGTAGGACGGATGCTGTATTGGTTGTTGAAGAAGTGTTAGTATTTATACATTGTTGCTTAGAAGACTGTGCGTAGAATGTAAAACAATCAAATTCTCGCGAAATGTTTTGATGATGACGATGATGATGCTACTTTGGGGTTGATTGGTCTCTGATGTGTTTTATTGTCTTATGTGTGTCATTTCTTGAAGGTGTGATGATTAATAATGAAACTATGCAATGTTATTGTTGTTGGTACGTGCATTTTGAATATAGTCTTCCCAGCTTATAGGCATAATAAGATGCACATTAACCAGTTCTTAGCTTATTCAAAATATATGAGTATTTGTTTCGTTGCAGAATAGTGTTATTTAATTACTTCAGTTGATTTTGTTTTAATTCCAGTATTTTACCCGAAAACAGGCTCGCATCCCTTCCCGAACATGCCTTTAATGGACTGCCAAACTTATAGAGACTGTTAGTTGTTTTTAGAATTTAAACGCAGTACATATACAAAATGTACGTTAAGTCAATGACGTAACATCCGCTTTCTGTTATTTTTTGTATTATCCTGATGAAGGCGTAAGCCGAAACGTTGATAAAAAAGGAAAGAAAAACAATATGTGTTTTTGTTGGATTTATCATACTAACTAACTAACGCAGTACATATAATGCATGTGAAATTATAACTTGGTATGTGTTTCTAGTTGCTTCAGACATATACATCACTGTATATCGTTCTCAAATTTAACATACAGTATTTAAAGAAATTTTAAGGTGTTATTTGATTAAACTTGATTAAAAAAGTAACACTTTTTTATATTTAATAAAATTTCATTTCAGGAAAACTTTGCGAAACCATAATTTTGCAAAATCAAGTATCCTTTATCTGTTTATAATGCCTTTATACTGAACAATTAGTGGATATATGCTTTTTGTTATCAATAACTGATTATCGTCGCTTTAAAAGTTTTTCTTAATAATGGAAGTTGTGTACAAAATAGCCTTTCCATTAGATTGTTACCTTTTCTAATGGGATTTTCATTTTCCAATGTGATTGCATGAATTACCTATTGCATATTTAGTCATTTAATGCGTTGGACTAATATCTAAATATGTTTATTGGATTTTAGTACTTGTTTTTGTTTAGTGTTGTCAATTATAAGAAATACTGATGTACTTGCTGTATCCTTTGAAAGATATTGACGGATATTCATTTTAAAATAGGGATAAATTTCCTAAATGGAAACAGTTTTATTGTATCCCGAAGTTAACTTAATTAAGTTGTATACGTATTATTGCTCAATAGTTGATTTTTAATAAAATAATGTATAACAATTTACAGTTCATATTAACTGATATTATTATTTTTAAACGGTAAACAATCATACTAATTATGCGTGGTGAAACTAATTTTTAGCAATTGAAACTGTGTACCTTGATAGTGTTAATAATGTTTTCAAATACTCGGAGATATGGAGCCTTTTAAGTAAAAACATCATTTTGAACTTGCTACGCAATTAACTTTAACGTATGTCCGCTCGAGTCATGCACATTATTTACTCAAATGAATAATCAAGTTAAGTTATGCACCTAGGTATTTGAGTGCATGTTTTGACATTTGTCTTTAGTGAGTACACAAGCTGCGGAAAAAATCATAGATGATGCTGGTGGTGATGATAATTTAGTTTGTGTTATTGTGTTCTATT
Organism: Dreissena polymorpha; assembly: GCF_020536995.1. Lineage (NCBI taxonomy): Eukaryota > Metazoa > Mollusca > Bivalvia > Myida > Dreissenidae > Dreissena > Dreissena polymorpha. Next base: position 991,685 of record NC_068370.1, on the reverse strand, counting down.
ATGATGACGTTACATTTTAATAAAATACGAACTTTCTGCTGAACTACACTGTTTAACGAAACAAACAAACTCAAAATGAAACAACTTTGATAATGGTCTTTAATGTATTGAATAATGACATGTTAAGCTAATAATATCTTTATTCAGAAGAGTATCCAAGGGAAATAAATCTTGAACAACACTATATATACTGGTAACAAGATTAATCTCAATTTAATATTTACAACATTCCCCTTTTTTCAGAGATTCAACAAATGATAAAATGTTTCCAAATGTTTGGATAGTATAGTGCATAGTCATAAGACTTTTCTTACTATATCATACAACCTTTTATATGTTCATTTTTACTTTTGACTAAATATTTTAAAGTCAATCTCACAATCTATGTATACATTTGCTTATTTTAACTTATAAATTGAATAAGTAACTAAAAAAAATCTAATACCAAGTGTGTGCCAATTCAAACATAACATGACACAAATCTTGAAACATGTTTCAACGTTTTCGTCTGTTCATTGCACTGTCTTATTTCCTTTCTTCTTCTCATTCCTGAATAAAACTCTTCTTCATAACTCTTCACTATCATGTACTATAACAATTTACTGGCATAACACTGATCTTCAATAACATTCATTAACTGAATTTAAATACAATTATGTAACTGACTTTGATTTAACTATTTTCACTCACTGAATACACTGATTTGTATTGACTTTTGATTTTATTTGTACATACACTTCTGTGATTGAATTACACTTATAAAGGTTGAACTTTGCAGGCACCTTCACATGTCAACCAGAACGAGTTTAATACTGTGACGTTTACGTAGTTGTCTGCATATCTTGTATACGAGCTTCCTGACCGGATGTCGTATTATATGTCTCTGGTTCAGACTTAAATGAGTCATGTTTAGTCTGATTGGATCTGGTTCTGCAATATGTTGATATATTTGGCTAAAAAATAGCCAAAAGTTGCTTTTAATCGACGACGGTTTCTGTGAAACTTCTGCGCTTTCTCAGTTTTGTCAACATATGATTTCGGTTGTTGGTGTTTTTTCACCACTTTTCCAGAAAAAAAGTCATTTCCATGATCGATCATCACGTTTTTTCCCATTCAGCTCTTTGTAAGGACTTCCGCTGTGCTTATTGTAGTACAATTTTGTTTGTTTGGCCTTGAAATCATATTTCCACTTTTTCCTTGTTATTGGACTTTTAACAGTTCTGCTCTTACCGGTATACTAGATTAAAACCTATATGCAGCTGAGCGTGTGACTTATTTCTTCCATCCAATGGGATATTCATGTATTCTCGTAACGCCTTGTTTGGATCCTCACTTGTCAAAAGCATTTGATTTATTGTTTGAACATATATTTCAGTTTATCCCATACTTTGACCTTTTATGCGGTGTCAATTATGTGTGTCTGAAATGATGCTTTGCGACCATTTTCTTGGATTATAAAACACTGTGTTGTCGATGCCATTTCCGAATTTGTTTAAAGCTGTCTTATTGGGGTTTTTCCACTGCCAGTTTATGTCCTTTTCCAACAATTTTCGGAATGGCGCACTTATTTCTGACATATTTCGCAAACATTTCTGCAGGTATGTGATAATTCTTCGACATGTAGATAGGTATTTTCAGAGTCGGTCTCAAGTCCATTTTAACTGATTGTATGACCCACACGATGAACGTCTTCAGTCCTGAACTGGCATTTACTTAAAAGCAGTTTTATGTTGTTTTGCTACACTCTGTATAATGCTTCTTTAGTCTTGTTTTCTTGTTCTTGGATGTTTTTCCCCAGACTATGAAGTCAAGTACTATCACGTTCGTTCCTTCTAGATCATATATCATCAGTGTCATGACACACTGATACATTTTCTGAATGGACTTAATTCAAAACGGACCTTTAAAAAATGTGTATTACCCAAATGGTGTTTGAAACGTTGTAAGTTTTTAACTGTCTTAATCTAGTTTTCTTAAGTCCAGAATCCACGTGTTGCATCTAGAGTATTAAATAACTTCGCGTTAGGAATCTCTGAAACTATATCCTACACTGTTTACATCGGATAATGTTCTCTTAATATTATTCTTCATTCAGAAGTCGCGGTGTGATGCATATCCTTACATCACCAAAGTATTATGTCACACTTACAAACGCTTTCACGCATTCAGTTTGTTTAATGTGTCGTGTTGTAACGGCTAGTGACTCTATTCTTTGAAGCTCATCTTTGACTTTTTGTTTCATGGAAATCGTTTCTTTACTTTACGCACAAGCTGAACAACAGGGTTTACTGTTTTGTCTATTTTTATGTGACATGAACCTGGTAAACAGCATAAACCATTAAAAACATCAATAAAGTCTTGTTCCATAGTGTTTATCCACTTAATCAACCCTATCTTTTCCAACTACTCACCATAAAACACCGACTGTGATCTGGTTTCGACCATATAACATTGAGCGAATTGTCTTTTACCCTTAAACTTTAATGCAAGTGTTATATCCAACGGTCTAATTGTGAGTCCGTAAAATGAACGCAAAGCAGAGTTAGTTTTCTTTTCTGTTTGATATTGACAGCTTTTCAAGGTTTGGTTATGACAGTACATTACACTAAGCACCCGTGTCAAATCAAAACTGAATGTTCTTTCCATTTATTGAAAGTTCCTCTGAAATTAAATATGGCTTTTGATTCTTTGGTCTTTCAACTGCTCCAAAGTATTAAATTCATGATCATCATTCTCTTGTTGATGTACTTTCTTATATTTGGCTTCATCTGTGTTTTACACCTTTTCGCGACACTTCATGCACGTTTTCCCAAACGCTGGACATTTCTGTCTGCCTTGTTCATGCCCTCACCTCTGAAAAACATTATGCTTGGAATTCTTCTCATAAAGCTTTTGGTTAGGATATCAATCTGTTTGAGGATACTTAAATGTGTTGTGTCTGCTTATTGTGTTTACACGTGGATATTCTTTTTGCGTTCATACTGCCACAGTGTTTTACCAACATTTTTAGATCAGTAGTAAATTCTTCTGCAGATTTCTGACTGCACTTTGCATTGAAATTTGTATCTAGCAAACACGTTGTTATATTTTGGATTCACATAAGCGACCTAGTTACCCAAATCTGTAGCTAACTCCTGGCTTTGTCCGCTGTAAGCATCCATGTGTGATATATATGTAGACCCTTCTGGCCTTCCCTTTAATCTTCTGATTTATATTATAACCAGATCGGCGTTTGCAATGGTACATGACTTATGCCAACCGCCGCGATATTATGAACAGATAAGCATGGTCTGTGATATTGGTGTTTAATTGTTGCTTTTTTAAAGGATTTATCAGGGTGATACATTACATCACACAGCACGCCTTATCGCACGTTCCATAATTCCACGTTAACTATAAAGGAAGCTTCTCTATGACGTTCTAAATGGTGATTTCATGAAGATCAGTGTTCGTTACAATATTGTGAATATTATTATAACAAATAGCCAGAAATAGCATATGAAGAGTATTTTTTTAGTATTATAAGAGTAACAGCATTCATTACACAAAGTTCTTTAATAATGATGAAAGCTTGGGTAAGAGCACGGTTATGATTAATGCAAAGGATTGTTGGTTAAACCGGTTAAAAGGCTAGCTTTAGCTTACACTAAGTAAAGAAGTAGTCCCTACATTTATTCGCACCTCTACTTTTAAGTATTTGGTGTATTTGTCCTTTCACTATGGTAGTTACTTTTTTATTTTTTCTTATATTAATCTCTTTCGTCAATACTCATAGAACAAACTCATTTAGAAAGATATATTTCTTTAGCGCGTAAACTGTACTTCGTTAACCAATATAAGCGCTTGTAATTATAACATTAGTTTTCCTTTTGCAATCACCTTAAGTTAATAAATATGATTACACACATTGAGTTTTTATAATACAAATATTTTAAAATAAATCACTGTTCAAAGTTTATGCTGTGCAGCCAAAATTAATATAACGATTCACACATACACGTGGATTAATTATACGTATAGGCCAGAATACATATATCGCTTACCATGTTTGTAAAGAAAAAAACATCAATAAATCAATAAATCAATAAATCAATATATCATAAGATCAATAAATCAATAAGTCAATAAAGCAATAAATAAATAAATAAATAAAGCAATACATCAATACAGTTATAAATCAATAAAGCAATAAATATGTTGGAATGCATATTATCTTATATTAACAACATACAGTCTTATACTTATGTTGTATACATGCTCAATTATTATAAAAAAATCAGAAAAAAGCATTTCTCGTTTTGGACCAATAAGAAATACGGCATATGCAAGTTGGTTGTTCATTAATGCTGCACGTAGAAACTGGATAAACAAATAATAAGAAGTAGGTGAAATGTATATTATTGAACACACTTACATGTAAAATGATTTTACAGGAATTACAGTTTCGTCTATGGAGATATTTGTTTAGTTGAACATTTCAGTTTCGTATTCATTGTTAAAACTATTATTTTGATTTAAAAGTGAATGGTATTCAAAGTTATATAGTATATAGTATTTCATGTTAAATAAATGTTTATGTTTGGTATATGCTATGTTATTCATTTAGTTAACAAATGCCAGTTCGTCATATGGTGTAAGTAATGACTAAGGAAATTGTTTTATATATATATATATATATATATATATATATATATATATATATATATATATATATATATATATATATATATATATATATATATATATATATATATATATATATATATATGAATATATAAAGACTTCAACACCCATATTGGGAATTTGTCAATTTTTATTTTTTTGATTTAAAAGTGAATGGTATCCAAAGTTATATAGTACAGAGTTTTTCATGTTAAATACATATATATGAATATATATAGACTTCAGCAACCACATTGGGAATTCGTCAATTTTTATTTTAATACAATAAAAGGTAATTGCATCGATACTTTAATATAGCTTAATACTTCTAAGTATTGTTTTTATTAAGATATAATACAAAATGTGTCAGTCTTAAGTAGAATAACATTCCAGGTAAGCGTTTATTATTCATGACAATATGTTGGTGCACCGGGACATTAATGATATTATCATGACAACTGCTGGTGAATGCATTTCTTACATTGGAATATTGCTATAAATACCATGCCTCTGTTTCATTTTATCATGCTCACAATCTGAAGTGTGAGAAATATGCTCCAGTTGTGTTGCACTACACATGGAGACAACGATTAAAGAGCAAAACGCTGAATTATAACTAACACTGACTGTTATTATTAATTGACAACGACTTTACCTGTATTTCGCTATATGTTTGAATATGTTCTGATGGACCATACCATTTAGATTGTTTAACCATATGAAACTGTTATTCGAAGGATACGATTGCGGGCTAAATGCTATAGTCGACTGCAATAAATGGTGCACGTAGTTTGACTTTCGGATGACAATTCATGTCTTCGATACAGTTCACCAGACTAGTGCCTTCAATGCGAGCACAATGCTTATCATCAGCGCGTGATGTCATGCCGTTGCATCCAACAAATCACATCGAGTTGTAAGATTAGTGCTTTGTTGTGATTGGTCGCAGTTTACGTATTCAACATAGACTACAAGTAAAATAACGTTACAGTATATTTATTAATATATAAAACCTTCAGCACTAACATTGGGTAACAGTCAATAATAAGTAAATACTGATAAAAAATAGTTTAAGAATTTGATGTGAGCATCTTTGACAATTAAAATACATTGTAAACGTTAATGTATGTGTGTTTTAAAAAGACTCGCAACATATTCAGGTTCAAATCGGAAAATGTCATTGGCTTCTTCGGCTAGAATTATGAGTAAGGATACATTTATTATTGATAAATTCATGTTTTAATTAGGAAATGAAATAGCATAAATATTTAGATTTCATAACGTCATCCGGTATACAAGTAATGGGTAGCAGTTCGGTAAATGTTAAAGCATCATTTAAAATTAAAAATATGAAAAACAATGTGACTTCAATGAAGAATATGGAACTGCTTCATTGTTCTTATTCAGCCGCGTAAAGTTACTGTATATAAGATTGAGTAAACATATGTATATTATTTGTATAATTCATCTTCCCGTTTCAAGATTGTAAGAGTTATTTGCGACAGTTTGGTCCATGTGAAATTATTTTTTACATAAAACTAAAGTTCAATATTCTGTTCAAAGATGTAATTAGGAAATAGTTTTCTTTCCTGATGCGGTTGTGAAATGTGCACGTGAGTATAAATGCAATTTAGCAGAAATACATTAGAACAATACTTATATTTTTAAAATAGTGCATTCTTATGCGTTATAAGGTCTGCATAATTATTAAATTGTCTTACTTTGTTGTGGTAAGGTTTATTTATTAATGCCCATAATGTATGATAATACATTGGTAAAGGTTTCACAAAAAAATAGTACTATTTGTATGTTTCATACCACAAATATGTGTACTTCGACAAGAATGTCTACGTTCAGTAGCAAAATAGCAAATGAAAATAATAAAAAAAGGAAGGTACTTGTTCACTTTTTTAAATGCGCCTTGATGACGTTTATATATATTTGATATAATGTACTTCCGTTATATAAACACAGGAATGAAAAACGATGGACTTATCAATTCGTGTCATTGCATTTTTAATAGCAATGAAGACATATATAACAGTATTCGACCTGTGTTTAAGGACATTCGTTGTTAATGTCGCATCATAGGTCTATCATATACATCAAATACTGTATGCGAATATAAATGTTATCACAGTTACATATAATTATTAGCGTATAGATGCGTCATTTGGATTGGATACTTAATATATTCATCAAAATAATGATATATAAATAGTCTCAAGGCCGTTTAATACAAATCCAATATTATATTAACATAAATGTTTATTTTTACAAGGAATCTTTATTCAGCTCCCTATATATGATACGTTTCTGATAGACAGTCTTTCGCTTACTCATGTATTTGGATTACGCAATTTCTCGCTATAGCATATATGTAATTGTATTAAAGTTTTACAAAGCAGTTTAGTTCATTTTGCCGCTTTAACAGTTTATATTGTAGAAAAAAGCCCGATACATCATCACGAAATATACATTATCATTTTCCTATACCGCTTAATTGCGATCTGCTTGTCGGAGCTTTTAAATCACTATACAACGTGACTGTGTAGTCGGAGCGATCGATAATTTGGCGACCGGTCAATTAACCAGTCGCCACCTGTCAACCAAATTTTCCGATTAGCCAATCAGATATCGATTGTTCACACACCTCTAAGCAGCGCTTATCTGGCCGCCATTTTTCCGACAAACAAAGCGTATCTTATGTATGGAATAAGCGTAACTTTTAAGGGTTTACACAGATTTCATATCAACTACCTAATCATTGCCATTTGATCATAATTTCAAATTGTAGGTTTTATACACACTGTTTAAAAGAACATTATTTTACTTATCTTTCTTGAAAACATGAACGAGTAATGACAAAAACTGAACACAACAGTTATGAATTCTTTAAAACGTGTTAAACCGTTGATGCACACTATTATTAAGCAGTTTGGGCAACCTTATAATTGCCACACGTGTTTTTTTTAATAACCTCTGCGTTATTGTCGGTAATATAAATCTTCTGCTGTCACCTTAGCGGATTGTAAGAACGAATACCATTCATGAATTGAATAAAAAATACACGATGCATATTTTTATTAATTTGCCTTTTAATTTGGTGAAAATCGTAACTTCGTTTTGTCGACCTTAAATAACTAGTACAAGAGAACCCTTATTGGAAGACGTTGCAGATTGCATTCAAACGTTGCATTTATAATTGTGTGTTCGCATTTATAAATGTGAACTGTTGATTTTCTATATTCGGGACAAGCAAGGAAGTCATCGGTTCATTTTCAGGGATTTCAAACATGTCCAATAACTCTGATAGTACCGATTGAACAAAACTTCAAACTGGTGCATACCCAACTTTTGGTTGTTAAAGATCAACTGAAGCGGACGGTATTTACGATGTTTGGTGGTGGAGTTGGATTATTATTTTAATTATTGAGCTGATCTCTAATCACAAATTACTTCATAATCATCATCATCATCATCAATCATCAAATCATCATCAGCATCATCATCAATCTCATCAAATCATCAAGCATCATCATCATCATCACATCATCATCATATCATCATCATCATCATCATCATCATCATCATCATCATCATCATCATCATCAATCATCATCATCATCATCATCAATCATCATCATCATCATCACATCATCATCATCATCAATCATACATCATAATCAATCATCATCATCACCATCATCATAATCATCATCATCATCATCAGACACATCATCAGCATCATCATCATCATCATCATCATCATCATCATCATCATCATCATCATCATCATCATCATCATCATCATCATCATCATCATCATCATCATCATCATCATCATCATCATCATCATCATCATCATCATCATCATCATCATCATCATCATCATCATCATCATCATCATCATCATCATCATCATCATCATCATCATCATCGTCATCATCGTCATCGTCATCATCATCATCATCACCATCATCATCATCATCACCATCATCACCATCATGATCATCATGATCATGATCATGATCATCATCATCATCATCATCATCATCATCATCATCATCATCATCATCATCATCATCATATCATCATCATCATCATCATCATCATCATCATCATCATCATCATCATCATCATCATCATCATCATCATCATCATCATCATCATCATCATCATCATTATCATCATCATCATCATCATCATCATCATTATCATCATTATCATCATCATCATCATAATCATCATCATCATCATCATCATCATTATCATCATCAGCATCAGCATCAGCATCATTATCATCATCATCATCAGCATCATCATAGGCATCATCACCATCATCATTTTCATCATCATCACCACCACCACCATCATCACCATTATCATCCTCATCACCACCACCACCACCATCATCATCATCATCATCATCTTCATCATCATCATCATCATCATAATCTCATCATCATCATCATCATCATCATCACCATCATCATCATCATCATCATCATTACCATCTTCACCATCATCATCATCATCATCATCATCATCATCATCATCATCATCATCATCATCATCATCATCATCATTATCATCATTAAGCCCCTTATACACCCAAAACCATCGAATATTTCGTTAAATATGTCTTAAATTAAGTTTTACCAACTAAAATAAGTGATCTTAGAAATTGCCGGCATTTCATAGCTAGATTGGTTATGGTAACACATTTTTAACTCTTAAAAATGCTCGGTTTTATTATTTGTCTGAAAATATATTAAATGTGAATTTCCCGCGACGATATCGGAACATTTAAAAGTGAATGTTAGATTGGCTTCAGGCAGCGTCGGAAGCACGAACGTTTGCTTATAATAATACAGTTTGACTTCAATTTACTATCAAAAAGTCTTCTGCTTAAATGTTCCATTTGTAAGAAACAAAGAGATTCGTTAAAGACCCGCGTCCTAAATAATGGGTCTTAAGTCATATGCAGCCAACGCAGCTCACGCCCGGTATGTGCATTTGCGCAGCTTGGTTAGGAGCTGCGCTTGCTGCTATATATAAATCCGCAAGGTACAATTTGCAAAAAAAGTGTCCTACAAAAATACAAATTGCGTGTTTGGTGTGAATAAGAAATAAGGAACAGTAGTTTGAATAGGTATGCATTAAATTATGAAAACAATTGTTTTTCGATATATGTTGGAAAACGTTCTGATGGGGCATACATTCTTGATTGTGTTGCACAATGGTCTTAATCAATGTATTTAGTAACGAATGTATACGAGTTGGTGCTTAATTTTTTAGACGATCACGATTGATATTGAAAGCAGTTTGATGTACGCAGTTAACCGCATGACTTTGATACAGTCCACCAGACTAATGCCTTCATAACGAGCACGATATATATCAACAGCGTGTGATGTCACGACATTGCACACACGTCATGAATGCAAAATATAACATCAACTTAAAAATTCATAGGGTTTTGTTAGAATTTTCATATTTCACGGATTCAATACAATTTTAAGAAGGATTTATTTACGGAACATATATGAATATATACAGACTTAAGCACCAACATTGGGAATCTTTCAATTTTTACTTTAATACTATATAAGGTAAATGCATCGATGCATTTATAATATTTGTTCTTATTAAGATAAAATACAAAATGTATTAGTCTTTAGTAGAATAACTTGCCACAGGCATGTTTATTCTTCATGACAATATGTTGGTGCACCGGCACATTAATGCTTTGAATATGACAACTGCTGGTGAATGCATTTCTTACATTGGAATATAGCTATAAATACAATGACTCTGTTTCATTCTATCATGCTCACAATCTGAAAAATACTTCAGCACTAACCTTGGTGAAAGCAGTTTGAGGTACGAATTTAACTGCATGACTTTGATACAGTCCACCAGACTAATGCCTTCATAACGAGCACGATATATATCAACAGCGTGTGATGTATTCACTACGAAAGGCAATGTTATTGCTTACTTGCTATCGGGCGATTGCTTAGAAATTTGCAAAACAATTTGTTTATACAACCTATTCAATTTACATTGAGTCTGCTGTCAACTGATGAACTGTTAAACAAGCATCTTAAATTACATAAATTGAACATCGAATGGAAATAAGAATAGATGCACAAAACATTCTAAACAAAATATAATTACTGTCATAACAGGGAAATTCAACAACAAAACATCAAATTAAAAGTTTGTTAAATTTTGACAACTTTCGCCCAGTTTTGGGTAAAACAGACACATCAATATCGTCTTAATTCTTCATTTTGACAGCCAAAACGACTCATACATACACCTTGATTTGTTCAATAGATTTATTATACATTAATTTCAATCCAAACAGAAAAAACGTGTATATTCGTTAAAAAAATAACACTGAAAAAACTTCCTTGACAAAACGCAGGAATTTTATCCGAAAATTAGCAATTGCCAACGTCCATCGCCCGCAAAATCTGCCCTATAGTATTACTTATTTATATAAGCTGAGGTTAATTAAAATCAAAATATATCAAAAGACAAACGGTAAAATTTAATTCTCCGCACTCAACAACCTTGCTGTACGTTCTACAAAGTACGCGAAACGGAAGTCACAATTTAAAGTCGTTTTTTCTCGGAAACGACGTCAGCGCCGGAATAGTCAAAGTCGCGTTCCCAGCCACAAATCAATTAATCAATAAATCAATAAATCCATAAATCAATACATCAATACATCAATAAATAATTGTATTTATCGGAATGCATATTTTATTATATTAACAACATACGTTGTTATACATATGAAGTTAAGTTGTATACATGCTCAATTATTATTAAAATTCAGAAAAAAGCATTCCTCATTTTGCTCCAATAAGAAATACGGCATATTCAAGTTGATTGTTCATTAATGCTGCAAGAAGGAACTGGATAAACACATAATTGGAAGTATGTTGAATGTATATTCTTTAACACATTTACCTGTAAAATGATTTAACAGGGATTACAGTTACGTCTATGGAAATATTTGTTTAGTTGAAAATTCCTGTTTCGTATACATTTTAAAACAATTATTTGGATTTAAAAATAAATGATATCTAAAGTTGTATAGCACAAGTATTACATGTAAAAGAAATGGTTTATGTTTGGTATATGTTATGATATTAATTTAGTTAACACATGCTAGTTCGTTATATGGTGCAAGTAATGAATAAGGATATTGTTGTGTTTATTATTCAGGCACGAAAAATACATGTCTATATTAGTTAATTAATATGGGCCGTTCCACGACAAAACCTGCATTAATGACAAAAAAAATCCTTTTTTAGTTTTTTTCAGTTTCATATTGTACGTTAATCCACGAATCCAATGATGTATAAATTTCATGTGTACGCCACTATTTAGCGTTGTTATGACAACATTATATACGCATACTGTCACGCAACAAAGCTGTTGACGTCGCGTCATTTTCAATCGGAATGGAATATTCATGACGTTAACAGCATGTAAATAGTTCGCAATATCAAACACTTATTCAAATATTACAATTACTTGTTGGAAAACCCTTCATTTACACGCGCATGGATTAAAATAACGGTTTAGGTTGATGTTTGAATACATGATGTAATCACATGCAATCAGTCTGTGGGGGTTGGACAGGTAATGTCCTGATAACATTGTCGCACAAATGGTCGGACAGTTCTGTAAAGATATTTCACGCGATTCTCTGATAGCCCTGCCGGTTTAATTAAGCATGGTTCTGCTGAGGGGAGTTCCCTGTGTTTCATGATGAAGACCTCTTCCTCTGGTAGGTCCGTTGCTTTCTTCGCGAAAACCGTGCCGGGCATCGATGAGTCGAACCTGAAGTACTGGTACTTCCTGTAACACATTAGCCAAAAACGAATCTGTAGACATGTTTTTTAGCTATGTTTTTCTTAAACGTATGTGTTTTATTATTTAGTATAATAATTAAATACTGAGTATCTAATAATTATTTACAATTTATAAATACACATAAACATGCTGAATTTCAAGTGAGTTCTTACACACTGATAAACATTTTAATATATTGATGACTCGCATCATACAAATATGTGTGGGGAACATATGTGCATTAATAAATATTTGTGTCAGTGTGTATTTTTATTCTTGTGAAAAATGTGTAGCTTATAAAAAGTTGGAACAACTACCTTATCCCGGGTATTGCTTTAAAAGATGTACACAAAAAAGTCTTCCAGTCACGCCCGCGCCAGGTCGGATATCGGACAGCCTCATTTGCAGTAGACGACTTGTTGACAATATCCTCTAGCTGCTGAATGGTGTCACAGTCCGAGCGTCTGAAGCGCATGTTCAATAAAATAAGTAAAACAAACCATGTATAACATGTTTTAAGGACTAACATGTAATGATACCATTTACCCTGTAACTTATTCTGATATCATAAATAATACTACTTATTATCATCTTGTATATTTATGTTGCAATTAAAACTTGTAAAACTATTAATGTTTTTTTTCTAATAGTAACATATTTAAGTACTCGTTATTAATATAATAAATGTTAACTTATAACAACGATAAGGTTTATTACCTGTACAGCTTTTTAATATGGGCGAACCCACTATCCATAAAACAACGTGAATGACCCGGAGCCTGCATCATATATTCGATTAAAGTGTGGCGCCGTGTCAGGACTCGCCATGCGAAGTACCCAATCACAAACTGATTTTTGTTTTGACCTGAAAGCAACAACAATAACTTTGATCAAGAGATCAAGATCATATTCATCAGTCATCGTTTACTTAATGGTCATCGACATCAGCATCATCAACACCATTATTACCATCATCATCTTCTTTACCACCATCGTTGTCGTCGTCATCTAACCAGCACACTTCCATCATACTTCATTTTAAAATCACTGTAATATGTTATGATCATTTATGATTCGCGTTATTATTATCACGATAAATATAACCAATAAAATATTCCAATATTATCGTTATATTATGATTTAAACGGCTTTTACGCAATATGAAATTATAATGATCCCAATGAAAATTTAACTCACCCGGACAATTATCGGCGTGTATTGTGCACGAGAGATCTTCGCATCCATGGATGTTGAGCACGTAGTCTATCATCGAGATGACAGCGTTTGGTCCCTGTGCATTAGCTCCATCTGCACCGATGCTCTCATTTTCGTCGATGAGAAAATTCAATTGACGTGATTGTCCATCAATTCTCATTCCAAAAATGTGGACTTTTCTTAAGGATGCGAAATATAATGGCCCCATCTGTCGTGCATGGGGCGGTATGCCTACACTTGAGCGAAATCAAATGTGAAGTTGTTTGATCGTTCAGCTGGACATAGATGTGACGTTTCTTTTGCCTTTTTAATGAGACTGTTGTAAAGGTCTCTTTCTGTTTGTGCCAAAACAATATGACTACGCATTTCTTCAGTGGAAGCTAGTTTGTCCTCTTCCGATACCGAATCCATTTTTTTTCGCAGCTTCTCACAGGTCGCGCAGACATCGTCTCTAGGGGATGCAACCTTTATATGTGGGATGCAGGCACTCCATATTGACTGAAAGGAGCTTTTTTCGACGAAACGCACGCCAGCCTCTTGACAGCTTGCTTTGTACAGCTTATGAATGTTCATTTTCGTTGTACCGCTGTGTAGGTATATCGGTGCCGTATCGTCTCTCCCACGCGGAGCTGCAGGTTGGAATTCCGAATTTTTCCGCATAGTTGCAGATGAATTGGACCACACGCTCGACATCTGTGAAGACCAGAGCATGTTTTGGTTTCCTACCTGTATTTCCATGCCGGCGTGGGGCCGGACCGGTCTTGTTCAATGACTGCCTTATTGATTTTAATGCACAGCGTCTTATGTCAAATAACAATCTGAACGTGTATGCACATATTTCCTGACCGCGGAATGTGTATTTGCCACGAATTCGCATTCTCTTTTTCCCACGCTTTGTAGAGTCATTTGTGGGACCTTCGGTCAAACAGCCCTTAATATACATTTCCTTTTCTTCCCTCGTCATTTCCCGCGTATCAAGATGTGCGTTCTAATTTGGGAGGCATCAAATTTCTCGTGGCATTTCTTAGCACACTCACAGCCAGATTCGTGGAAATGTCGAATGCTATCATCCTGTGAAAACGCATACCCGTCAACACTTCCATCATCGTCAGTTGGGTCACTGCTTGATTCCGCAGGCTGCCCGGAAACGAAGGACCCAATGCGGTTTTCCATGACGGCGCTACATGCACCGTCTACCTGGTCATTGTCGTCATCGGATGACAGTTCTTGGGAATGTGCAGGCGAACATAATGGTGTTCTGCCAAAATGCTCAGAAAGTAGACTTTCGAGCTCCTGAAAACAATTACGACGTATCGATTCTATAATGTGCATGAAAAATAAAATTTAAAAAAATCGTTTCAATTTACATTTCATTTAAATACTTGTTTCATTTAATATTTTGACATAAAATAATTATCTAAAAAAAATAAAAACAGACTGGAATCGAACTATGGTCTTCAGCGTGGTGCGATTCTGGCTTACCATCTGAGCTATTGATGCTGACGTTTTACGCGCCTCACACAATAAGATAAAAAAATGAAGTAGAATCATTTTACTACAAATAACATATCTCAAACCTCTGTCGTTCTTTTTACAAAAACAAATATTATGTAATTTATGATTAATTTTGAAGAAAACATTTAATACCGCAAACATATCGAAAAGGACATTTCAATATACACAGTCAACTTTGCAATTGTTTCAAGCAGTTCAACGCGAGACGAAGATTAATTTGCTTCTTTCAATATAAATAAGTTCAATAACAATTGAATTGTGGTTAAATTATTGCATATTAAACATGACAATGCTGTTTATTATTTTTGAGACCTTTTTTGTAAAGAATTCATCACATAAATTGCGATCGGATTTAAACCTATGTTTTGCATACAAATGGGCGGCATTGTTATGATCGTCACTTTGTCACACCGAATTTTGCATCAATATCGGTGTTTATATAAATAGATCTATATAAAATAAATTTATTTAATTAGTTCATAAATTTACCTCTATCTCCAACTCCATTTTTATCCAACAGAACAGAAATAACACTAAAAACCACTCCGTAAATCACAAATAATTTAAGCTCCGCGTGAATGCACTGTGTAAACTCGCATGTGACGACGTCATAATAAGTGGGATTTTCCCAACGTCATCACTGATGTCACTAATGCAGGTTTTTGTCGTGGAACGGCTCATATATAATACGTGTAAGAATGTTCATGTTTAAACATCATAACTAGACGCATAATGATTGTTATAGTTGTGTCGAAGAGTATGGTACACAAGAAGGCATTCCTTAAGGAGAACATGCGAGGTGCTTATTTGGTTTGAAGTAATAAGGACCAATGGTATGAATAGCTAAGTTAAGTGGAAATGTGAAATATTTTGATATACAAATACATTAGCATAAATAAATAGAAAAAGTAATGTCTTCACATGTTCAACAATGTCTATTATTTGAAAACGCAAGTTCTCCATTCGGTTTGAAGAAGGAATACTTAACACATGTTTTATTATTTTTCCAGCCGAAATACAGAGACTGGAGTTTAAATTAATATGGTAGTTGTTGTTTACAATTACTATGTTTGATATAATGTCCACATGTTTCATGGTTATCATATTTTTGTGGTACAGTTTGGTACCTTGAAAGTTTAGTTTGAAGTTCTTATAAAAATGTTAGTAAAAATGTATTATGATTCACCAGTATATTGAACAATTAATGGTCATTAAATTGCAATTACATAGACAAGTATGTACATGCAGCCATTCCATAATTTTACAAAGAATCAAGGAACAAAAATGCTTTTATACCAGTGTATTTATAACAATGACAACATTATTGATATTACTTTTCGTCCGTATGCCTTCCACAGGGACTGAATGGTTACAGAAAATAAATTAAATTTGCAAATCTGAATTAGTTTTTTTGCTTATAGAAACAGTTGTAACATATTATAACTAGACACGAGTTTAACTTTTTATTAGTCACAACATATTCTAGGCATGTGCAAACTTCAATTAAGAAAGCATTTGTTAGAGCAAAGGTTATTTAAAATTGAAATGTCGATGTATTGCATGGTATATTAATGTATAGAATGTTAATGATTTTATTTTCTGATTCTAAGCAAGCAACAAAAAGAAAAACTATTTACAAGTTTTGCTACTTTTTGAATGTGGGGATGGCTTCAGATAATACACACTGTTTATTAAACATCAATACATCAAGCTACTTTTGAAATGCATGGGGTGTAAAACAATAATTTACCATTTCCAACATTTCAGTCATAATAATAAAGTTGATATCAAATAATGTAGTCCATTTAATTTATATAAGAAAACGTTTCAGGATGATTAAAAAATGTGACATGTAAAGACCTTTTAGATCCCCTCATAAAAAGCTTAAATCAAACCATTAGTTATAAATATATATTGACTATTCAGATTTCAAGGTTAATTAGTTTGATGGTGTTAACGCAAAGGAAAAACACACACTTAAAACACATGTTAAATAAATAGAGAATTATCATAAAAGATAAATATTGCGGTTCACATAATGTATTTTCTGTATTTATTTACTCATGTCCCATAAGTGATAAATATACGATGAATATATAGATGCATATACGATTGCAGTATTTTTGACATAGACAGCAGCAGACAGCTATCATTATTTGGCAAGGGCTATCTAGAGCTACCTCTTCTGGCTTACCAGTTGACTCTCCAATTTAATCGTTTCACGGCAATTCATATGTGGTGTGTATTATCAGGAAACTTGCTAACATCGGTGTTCTTTTAATCCACATCGGAAATCTTTGATTTATATTAACTTGTATAACTTGAATGTTTAATCATATGACGTTGTTTGTTGTTTCTTCAGGTACTTGATGGATAACCATATACGCACTATTTCTCGGGCGGCGTTCAAGGACTTGACTAGTCTTAACAGACTGTGAGTAACACTTTTTGTTTCATTCAATTTAAACATACATCTCGTATACAAGGTTATACATATCAATTATTGTTATTAAAGTATGTTCATATTATATACAATTTATGCATAAAAGTTGAAGTCAATTTTAAGAGATGATGCTAAAATAGTATATAAACAAATGAAACAGAGGAGGACGATAAAAATGTCTTAAGGAGTTTCGGTAGGGAAAAATGGAAAAGCGAAGACGGAAAGGAATACTACGACATAGGCAAGATCACTTTAGAGTGTGAAACATTTCTGCGATTTGTTTTTGTGTAAGTCTGTTCTATTTCTTTCAAACGCTATTAATTTATTCCAATTTTATTTTCATTGTGAGAGCTTTTTTGAAATTCTCAATATTTAGAGACTCGTGTCTATGTTTAACACTGACTTTATATGATTTCATAAGAATGAGTATGTAGTTTATTACCATATTATTTGCACCACCTTTTTTGTCCCAAACACTTTGACAAGCACGTAAAGGTCAATGTTTATATCTTTACTTGCTAAATAGTAGTCAATATCTCTCCATATTGGTTGTACAATATTACATTCATACAAAATATGTATTAAACTTTCTTTATAACTAGAACAGAATGAGCATAGATTAGAATGTGTTTATTTACATTTGTACAGGTATGCATTAGTAGGTAATGTACGTTGCATAATTTTGTATTGAACGTTGCGTAAGTTATTGTCAATTGTGGCTTTAAATGGTATTTGATATGTGTACTTCCAATCAATATTATAGTTATACGAAGTCATTATACTTTCCATGGTGTGCTGTTGATAAGATTTATTTTCATCAAAGGTTTGTTGTAGGTTATATAAATATTTGCATTTACTTATTTGTACGTAGCACCTTTGTAAGTAATGTGTCATGGTTAAAGTTAAAAACTTTTCTTCTGAGTTACACTAGACACATGATGTGTACCGAAACAATTACCGTTCAGCTCTCTATGTATACAATTGTCAGTGTGTGGTCTGCTTGATTGGAATAGAACGTTGGTTGTTGATATGTTGTGATTCTCCAATAGACTGGCCTCGGTTTACTGCGCTTTCTAGTAAGAATAGTGTTAACCAATAATATTGTGAACTAATATCGCTATTGCTGCAAATGGCCATTCCCCTATAAAGACATAAGAAAATGAAGTCTAAACAACCCTAAGCTTAATTACAATAGTTGATAGTGAGTCCTAGTGGTATAACGTTCGCTTTAGTTATTTATTTTTAATTGTTCATCAAACAACGATCTTAAATCCGTATACAAGGGCGTACTTGATGGAGTGCCGAACATGGAAGAACTGTTAGACGTTCTCAGACTTGAAATTAAGTATAGATGAACAAGTGTAAGTTATAGTTTTTGATTGTCTATTTTCTTCAGTAAAGCACTAATAAGAACCAGCTGAAAAAAATCCTTAAACAGCATGTGTTACACCATTACACCATTTAAATATGTATACCAATGGTTGACAATGAGACATTTCCATAAAGATTGATAAACGTTTATCTTCTGGTAAGACAGTTTTCGTTTTGCAACGATTTTGTTTCCGCGCTGGATCTCACGAACATATGATCACAATTCGATGAAACTGAAAGGTACTTATTTACATTGTGAATTGAGATCTTTCTACATTCATTCGATATTTTGTGCCTATTACTGCGAGACTAATTACCAAGAAATACATTTATAGAAGCTTTACTAGGTGTTTTGTTTATCATAAGCAGGTCAGCGCTCATTTCATTCTCATTTGTTGTTGTTCGGATAAGACATGGTTACTCGGTAATTTCTGCAATTTTTGAATGTACCTTTTCTGACCGAATATGGAAACTCTTTTTTTTTTTGATTTTGCAGCATTTGCGATAGTAAATGGCTAATATTTTGAATATTAAAAAATCGTACATCGACTTACTATTTATTTAACTAGGATTTGAATAGTACATATTATTGTCAATTTTTAAATTGTAATGGCAATACATAGAACTATATAAATGGATGGCTTGATGGCTTGATTAACGGACGGATTAACGGATATACATAGAGAAGCCAGCCAGCCAGCCAGCAAGAAAGACAGACAGACAGACAGATAGACAGACCGACAGACAGACAGACAGACATACATACATACAGACAGACAGACAGACGTACAAACGGAGGGACGGATTGACGGACGGACGGGTTGACGCCAGGCAGGCAAGCAGACAGACATAATAACAAATGATAAATACAAATTCATTGTTCATGTTATTCTGCTGTAAATAGGAACTTGATAAACACATTACTATAATTATTTTGGAACATTGTTTAGCACACTTACATGTGAAATAAAATGAATTAACAAGAGGTTACATTTTTGTCTGTGTAAATTTTTCGTTAGTTAGACAGGCCATTTTTTATTTATAAAATGAGTATGTAAGACCAATAATTTTGAAAGTTAACTGCAAATGCCATTTCTGTTTAAGGATTGAATATTGAATAAGTAATTGTTTTCTTGCTCCTTATTCATTCAGTCACGAAAAAGACATTGATTTCCAGTTTATTAATAAATAATATTAAGTGCAAACATATTCTTGTTTTTACAATCAGAACTTTATAATAAAGAAGTTAAACTCCAGCTACTGGAGCAGTAGTGCATTCTCATTATATACAATTAGTTGGTCATTTATTTAAGGCAAGTGTACAATTGCCTAAACAGTACAAAATGGCACAATACAAAACAACATAAACACATATAATAATAAAGCTGGGGTCACTGCCTTGGAACGGTCAATGCAAAACATTGGGGGTTTAAAACGGGTTAAGAACGCTCAACCTCACTCTTGGCGCAGCAATATTCATGATACATATAAGTGTAAATAAATTTTAACCTCATAGCATTGCAAAGCAAATGAAACAATAATAAAAGGGAATAACAATGCCTTCAATTTAATTACCATTTAATTGCTCAATGGTAGGAAAGACACCAGAGCAACAGAGTTACAACGTTTTAAGGAACGAGGAAATGAACTTACGAACAAGTGTCAGCTACATCCTTTCTTTTTAGAAAATGATTTAAGATTATAGGATCATCAAGTTAATAATTCAGGTCATCATCGCGCAAATACAGGGAAAAGCAGCAATTATGAGTGTTAAAGATCCATATTTCATAACGACGAATACTGAAGGCAAATCATTGGAATAGGTAGTCGATATATTGTCCGTGAAGCTACAGACAGGCCACTGGTTCGGTTGCCATTGTAAGAACGTTCATTAGATCTTAAGATCCCCAAAATACATTGAGTACTGGTTGTACCAAACAATTGACTCGGGAGCGTTTCAATAGCCTGAGGCTTTCGATGCAATCAAGCACAAATAAATCATTTTTACCTTAATTTGGAATACACAATCATTAATTTACTACCAAACGAATTTATAGTTTAAGTAAGGTTTGAATTGTACGACTGACAAAGACATATTTATAATGACATATTCTCATTAATCAACAATGTTAACGTCTTTAAATGCACGCAACTCTTTTATCTAGGTGATTTGAAATGTATGGCAACTTGGGATGGTGTTTGATCATGATCCAGGGATAAAGCTGAATTATATGCAGTAAATAAAAACAGTTGGAAATCTGTGTACACATATTTCTGTGACATAAATTTGCCCAGCACTTTAAATAAAGGTCACCTAAAAGTATTTGATCATCATCTATTTCTTTGTCACACCAAAGTTTTTTTCAAGACATTCATAGTTTACGTAAAATAAAAGAATAAAAAAACAAGCTTAATTTGTATATATATATATATATATATATATATATATATATATATATACATATATGTTAATGTGTAAATAGGGTTTTGTTTAAACATTCAAATTACACAACGAGCATGGAATATATGTACGGTATGCTTTCAGGTGGTTTATAGAGAAATATCAGTAAAATAATACTGATATTTCACTGTTTCAAATAATAAAAATAACAGTGAAAAGTATCGATATTGTTCACTGTTATATTGTGAAATTACGTCAGTTGGTTACAAAATGACGTCATTATTCAAGCGAAATTATCCGGTTAATTTGTTTACAATGTAAATAAACGGTTAAAAACATAAAGTAAAATAAAGGTTGTTGGATTTGGTGCGCCACTCGTAAAAATACTATTGTCTATGATCACTCATGAACTTAAATCGATAACCAATTAATCCAACAAATATCCTCTATATACCATTTCATAAAATGACCTGTTATACCGCTCTTCAAGTACCTATATGGGCAGACTCGCCAGGTTAATTGTATAATTAAACTTTTATCATACAAAATGTTTCTTCTATAAATCGTTCAATACACGCATATTTACCTGTTTGATTTGGCGTATAAGGTAAGTTTTTTTAATTATGTTAGTTATTTGTTGGTACAACGTTTTGAGGTAATTTTTAAGATTTACTGTCCAACCAGATATGTGATTTATTATTATAAAATGTCACCTCTTATTAAATGCAGGTCATGTATCGTATGCATTCAGTATAATATTCCGCTGTTATTTTAGATCATTAAAAAAAAACAAGCAAGGGATAATTTAGCAACATTTTGTACCGTAGTGCCATTTTTGCGTTATGATCTCTTTCGTTTATATATATATATATATGTTAAGTCGGTTCTTAAATATCTTTACTTAAAATGGTGCGTATCTCATAGCTGTCTACATTTTTCGGCAATGCTGTCTAATCCTTTTTTACTTCTGTTAATATTCCATGAAATGTTAATTCAATTTCCAAAAAGTTTTCAAGAATGACTAAGTGGATTCCGCCTTTGATAAAGCACGTTTAATGCCGAACATATTCACTTCCAATTAAAAGAAACGTTACAAATTTTGACGGCATGTGACTGCACCAGCGTGATAGCTGGCTTTTTACTATACAGCATGTATTATCCTGGGAAAAACTCTTGTTTGGGATAATTGTAACAAAGACAATATCACTGTACGTGTACAAGCTATTACTCGAGTTATTATATGAAACACCATACACCCACCCACCCCCTAAAACAATGCTTCAAAAGGTACTTGTACCTTGACTGATAATTGTAAAAAATAATATCTTTTATAACAACTTACCAAAATCGCATTAGCGAAAAAGTTTTTGTTTAAATATTGCGTCCAAGATGGCAGCCAAAACATATTTATGATTATAACTATGTGACTATCCACTTCGTTATGTTGGTGTCTATACTACGTTTTGTAGGGGCAAATACCACATTAAGATAGTAAAAAATGTGTTAGTGTATGACCTAACAGAGAAAAATCCAACATAGCGCCAAAATGACCGCTCACACATTGACCTCATGTGCATAACACTCGACTCAAATGTTTTATTTATTTTTCCCTAATTGTATATTAAGTAGTTGTTTATGTTTTGTGTTGAATATTTATCTCCAGTAAAACATTGCATACAATATTAATATATAACGCTTAAGCATGATTAACAAATTCTGTTTCAAAACATAATTTTAGTTCTTAACAAAAAAAACTCAGGGCAATCAAGTGGAGGTATTGAAAATCATAAAGATTGCGTTCTATTTGGTTGTAAGGTTGAATTGGACAAATGGAATTTTAGCTGGGCACGTACTGACCAATTTTTAAAGACTATTTTAGGGTTCTGTCATTACGTTCAGAAGATCTGAATACTTACTGAAAAGGGCCAGATTGAATACTTTTTACGATATTTATATGCAGCAGACGGAGTTAAATCGTCATTTATGTAGTGGACATGTTCGATCCTTTTAATTTTCTAATGTTCTAATACTGCCTTTATAAAACGCTGAAAATCTGATAGCCGTAAATATAAAGATAAGTACCAAGCATTTCAGAAGACGTCGTATAACCTATACTTACACAGTGAGAAACAACTAACTATAACGTCTTTGAGATAAATAATGAAAAAGTACTTTTGCAATCCTCATTCGGAAAATATGACATTTACAGTTCAAAAAACATCTTTAAACACGCTTCAATGACACGTTAATTTTCACGACGGATAAGGTTTGGACGATATTGTTACGATGAGGGAGCAAACATCGCACATATTGAGATCATGTTACACGCAAATATGAAGGAAATTAGATAAAGAGTCACATAAACGCGCTATCATTGAAACTGCATCAAGATTAATCAAAAGATATATTAAGTCAGATGTAATTACCTTGACGAAGACGTATCTGAGAAATAAATTTTTTTAGCTTGGGTTAGCTTAATCATTCCCTTTGTCTAGTCTTTGGACACTACTGCAAACATTATCCTATGGTAAAAAACGCAAGACACGAGGTTGCGGCAATTGATCATGCTGTTATTAAAGTAGTTTGTCAACCAGCTGTCATTGCACCACTTCAAGTTGGAATTCCTGTACAAATGCATCTATATCGTTTAAAGTTCAGTGTCGACATTCCTCTCGAAATGGGATCATGTTGTTAATATGC
>NC_068369.1:66917419-66979997 GCF_020536995.1 Dreissena polymorpha | reverse complement strand
TGCTGATTACGCTCCCTCATCTATCTAGGAATGGAGAGTACGTAACGTAATGAATATACCGGGGCAGTCCGACGATGGTTAAATCTTTGATCTTTGTTACAAAAAGACCACATCTAGCGTTGAAAGTTTGAAAGTTTGGCTATTGCTATAGGAACATTGATTATTAATGTGTCAACTATAGTTTTTTCGAATATTGTACAAATATTCGTAGATTTTGAGGGTAAATGGATCCAGTAAGTTGCCATACAAACAGACCTACTTTAGCATGAAATGTCATCCGTATGGCTCTCGAGTTCTAACACGGTTATGTTACGTTACTCACTTAAAAATTAGAGACTTTTGACGCGTAGATATAACAGAAATGCATGAACAATTGAGTCGCGTTCTGAGAAAACTTGGCATAATGCGTGCACGTGAAGTGTAGTCCCAGAATAGCCTGTGCAGTCTGCACAGGCTAATCAGGGACGACACTTTCCGCCTTAATTGGATTTTTGCAAAGAAGATACTTCATTTAAACGAAAATTGTCATACAAGCGGAAAGTGTCGTCCCTGATTAGCCTGTGTGAATTGCACAGGCTAATCTGGGACGACACTTTACGCACATGCATTATGCCCAGTATTCTCAGAATTCGACTCAATTGTTTATTTGTAGTTTTTTTTCAAAATCAATAAATGCAAGTCGCAGAAAACAAATGTTTAATTAAACTAATAATATTATTCGCTTTACAATAGGCCATGGTTGATAATTTAATATATTGGATTACCCGTTATTTTAAACGGTCAACACGTAAATACAACAGTAAGACGAAAGGTCGTTTTGACACAAATCCTTTATATCTTAATATAAACACGTTGACAAGCAGGTATTCGAATCAAATCGCAGACAAATTCGATTAATTTGTATTATTCGAATATTCGGACATTCGAATAAAATCGTTGCTATACATATTTCGAACACAAGTATTGCAAGATATACAGATTTCAGATTTACAAGCATTGCCTACCGACGTCCAATGTGCATCCGTTCCCATAGCAACTGCGTTGGAACACCGGCACAACCTCACGGGGCTATGGGAGAGAGCCGACACCTACATGGTGCCCCTGATTGCGTACGAAAACTCGGTCATAGTTAATGTAAAGAAGTTGAGCCGAATTCTAGCCCGGTTAGCGCAGTGGTTGGTACACACGCTTCCCACCTAGGTACCGTGCTCAATGCCCGTTCCCGGAAGTAAGTCAGTTGGTTTGTGGTACTTCGCTTCACAACATAATATCACACTAAAATCAAAAATATCTTCCTTAAAACAGGTAGCTGGAAATTCAAGCTATAATTAAAAATTATTACCAAATTTAATGAATTAAATAATTCAATAGGTAGAAGTGCTGTGGCCACACGCCGGGTTATGACATAATGCATATGCTAATTTGAAAGTTTGAACCTATGTAATGCTTATTTGTAATTTGTCTCCGTTTAATTATTGAGAAAA
The DNA here is from genome assembly GCF_020536995.1 of Dreissena polymorpha. Lineage (NCBI taxonomy): Eukaryota > Metazoa > Mollusca > Bivalvia > Myida > Dreissenidae > Dreissena > Dreissena polymorpha. Next base: position 66,978,513 of record NC_068369.1, on the reverse strand, counting down.
ACGTATTCTGTCCCTACACTGGAATATTCAATGTAAGAAAAATATATCTAGCGAGCAGATAAATAGTTTGTAATCCCCAATTAAATGCTTTACTTACAACTGGTCCGTTTTTGTCATACTAGATTAAAAGCTCTATTGACCCCTCAGTATTAGTTATAAAGCTTGTTCCAACTTTACCTTGTAATACAAGCTTGTCTTAATATAATGCTAGTTCAAAAGTGTTGTTTTTGTGTATGTTAAATCAGAGTGTTTCCACATTTTATGCTTCATAAACAGCTTTCATTATTTGTTATGTTATGCTAGATTCAAAGGTTGTGTTAACTTACTTATACTAAAGTATAAAGGCCAATAAAAAGGAACCATGTATACATGTAATTATATAAAGCATATGGTTTATTAAGCACTTTGTAACATGTGAAACGGAACTACTAATTTATATGCATAACATATATTTACATTACAAATATTACCCAAAATCGTTGTTTATATAAAATAATTCTCTTTTTCCAGGTATAGACGTGCAGCTAAGTACGGAGTCGCATTTTACAAACGTGACGGCAAGACTAGCCGTATCCGGAGTGAATGCTTCCGAAATCGCTCTGGATTGGTCAAGAGACAATACCAGCGTTCGCGCATGGGTGCGCTCATGCGCAGAACGGGACACGTGGGTTGTGTCCTGCGAAACTTCTCGTGGAACATTCGCGACAGCGCTGATCTCATGTTATCTGTGATAATCTCTCCCGCTTATAACTTTACGAAAGCACTCTGGACGAAAGTTATTTCAGTGTCTTCAGAGAATACAACGGAACCCTGTAAATATGTCGATCTTTTGTTGTTTTGGTGGGAATAGCTTTAAACAGCAAAGTGGCATAAATATGTTTAGTTAAAATTCTTACACGAACAAAGATGAAACACCTTGTTCTTAAACTGATAAACAGTGCACAATCAGTTGAGCAAGAGATGAAAAAAAGAGTTCTAAATGCACCATAGTAAGAACATAGTTTTTTTTTTAAATTGCAATAATGCGACTATTTATTTAGGTCAATAGATAGTTCTTTTAAGTGCACACGCTAATCTGGGTAGGTACTTTACGCATATCCTTTAGCCCAGTTTTACCTAAACGAGGCTCATTTGAAGAAAGTTTTTTATGAATTAATCGATTAAATAAAGGCAAATGGAGACATTCGATTGCCTAGAAAATGTTGGCAAACGCTTTTTGTAATTTGAGTATGTTTAATATGTAGATGTGTCGGTGTATAATGTATGATCACTACTAAGGTGTAATCACTCCTATTACAGCGACTCGTGATTATGAGTCCAACACACCGGAACCGGAATTGGTTAAGATCGGGATCCTTAGCGCTCTTATTGTCCTCATCGCGGGTTTCGCCCTCGTGATTGTCGTCTGGCAGTGCAAACGATTCCTATGGGACATGGATCCAAACCGGGGTAAGTCTGTAAGACCATGCCTATTTTATCAATCATATCTCGGACGAGTTCAAAATGGGGCATGCAAAAACTATGTTATACGCTCAAATCAAAGAAAATTCCGTTGGGCCATGAAGTATGTTTTTTTTTCAAGGGAACTTCGAGTCTGCTCATAAAATTATTTATATACCGTTTGAATTTTGAAACTGGTTTAAAAATCAACATAGCAAATAAAGGGAAAGGTTTGTGAATACTTAACAAGCCATAGTTGTAGCCCAGTTAGCATAAACTTGCGCAGCTCCTCAGACCAGTTATCTTCTCGGATTTTTTTTAAAGATTTTTGTCTGTTGGTATTCCAGCCTCATACACGCTTAAAGTAGCCATACATTTCTGCATTATTTATGTCTTGAAAAGCGGTTACAGTCTTATCACCTCGGTAGTGGTCTGAGAAAGTAGTCCCCACTCACGCGGTTAAAATAGTCACGTGGTCGTAAAATTTAAGACATTTATGTTTAAATCACCTCGGCAGTACGGTCAGTAGGTAGTCCCTTCTCACGTTGTTTTTATAGTAAAGTGACCGGAATTTATAAACGCAAATATACCGCCCACTCTGCGCACGTGGCGTTTTCTTTACACGTCTAAATCCAGTCATTTTCTGTTGATTTCAGACGATACGGCGTTTGACGGTCTACATGTGTCCGTTGAACACGGGAAGATTTCTTTTAGTGCTCGAGAACAACAAACTTCTTTCGGTGTGCATCCATGAGGAACTGGGCTGTTTTACAATGTGCATCCATGAGGAACTTGGCTGTTTTACAATGTGCATCTATGAGGAACTGAGCTGTTTTACGATGTGCACCCATAATGAACTGAGCTGTTTTATGATGTACATTCATGAGGAACTGAGCTGTTTATCGATGTGCATTCATGAGGAACTGAGCTGTTTTACCATGGGTGGCGAAATCAAATGTCCGAGTTGCCCGAGTCGTACATTTGCTTGTCCGGGCAACTGTTTTTTTTTCATTAAGTTGTCCGTGGACAACCAGTCGGGTTGATAAATACAAAAAAAAATAGATTGTATTAAAGCCGTTATTAAAATTTACAAAACCGGATGTTGGCACCCGATAACATTGTCAGTGCTATTTGCGGAGCAATCAAGCTAAAATATGGGCACTCTCCTGCACAATGGTCTCGCTTATTCTACAAGCATGATAAGAGACCAGGAGGCTAGCATGCCGCATTTTCAACATTCGGCCCGTCTGTTTAATAGGCAGTGTACAGACTGGTTTGCTCGTTTATTCCGTAAATGTTGAACTTTCGTCTTAAATTTTAAAATGCATTATTAATACCAAAAGGGAGGTATAAAACCCGAAAATTTCCGGAAAACCCAGAGTGTGTCACATCACTCCTACCTAACTAAATTTCTAGACTTACAAACGTCGAGACGTTGGGACGTGATAAGCCGAAAGCCGAGTTGGATTACGTACAGTTCCGTTGATTGGGTGAAGTGTTCCGTTTAAATCAACTACAATTTATATTAAAGTTGAACAAAGACGGTAAAATAGTCATTATGTATAAAAAACATATATATAATGTATAATTTGAACATTACATTTCCTGGCTTATTTCATCTGCAAAAATGAAAATTATATATTGAAATACTGTTTTAAAACACCGCTGTGGTTTTAACCGTGTTGAATGGTAGATCTCACTACATACAATTACGACTGACTTATAACATCATGACGTATTTTCAGGTGAGCTTATGAAGCAATATCATACATTTAAAGCAAAATCACACTACTTCCTGAAGTACAACTTACTCTCGTGTGCTTGATTGGTTTCCAATTTTATAATTCAAAACCGAAACTTAAAAAGACAGGAAGAAAATTCATTCAAATTCAACTGACATGGATGTAAAGACCGGAATATTATGTTGAGATAAAACACCAAATAACACGTAAACAGGACAAAATAGTTTTCCCTGACAAAGAAGAACACTTGAACAATTGATCATATGATACGACACAATTGGACAGGAAGAAAATTCATTCAAATCCAACTGACATGGATGTAAAGACCGGAAGATTATGTTGAGATAAAACACCATACGTAAACAGGAAAAAAATAGATTTTCCTCACAAAGAAGATAACTTAAACATTTGATCATATGATACGACATAATTGGACGCGTTTGGCCAATCCGAAAGCAATTGCGTAAATATTGAGCGGAGATATTTGGTAAACAAAATAATGATGTAAGCAATATATTTCGGCGTTTTACTCACAATATCCCGCTTATAAATCCGGTTGTGTACGCAAATATAAACACGTGTAATGTTTCAAGACACTTCATTTTTATATTTTGTTAATCAGTGCTTGCTAGTCTTCCTAATGCTTCATTTCTTATCAATGTCGTTGATACCATTTTAAAAATACTGTAGTACGTGTTAACCATGTAACCAACAACCCAATACGTTATAACATAATACTACTGTTCTGAATGGTTTGATATAATGCAACCTTTGTGTCATAAACGCCTCATGATGTTGTGAATAACCGGGATGACTGACAAAAAAGGTCAAAACACAAAATGCATTTGCAAAATGTGAACTCCGTTAGCCTGATGACATGTTATCAACATTTATGCTGGTTTTGCAAGTCTATTATTTTAATAAAATACTTTTAAATACTGTTGCTCAAAAAGATACAGGGCAGCGCATACATACAAGTAGTATTTAAAGACGAATGTGCTGTTCATGTATAACTTGATTTGAATAAATATAAGATAATAAAAATGTCAAAACAAAAGCTAAATGGAAGAAGTTCAGGATTTTTTTCGTTATTTCATTTAAAAACGTGTACTTTCGTAGTAATGGCAGTCAACACAGTTTTGAAATTAACCTGGAGATATGGTATGTGTTTGTCTTGTGTTAAACTAATTTTATTTACAACTTATTTTATTTGTTGTTTTTAAACGTGTATTCAAAAACAAATCTTGCAAAATACAAAATTTGATATTGATCAAGTGTTACGTTAATAGTTGTAATTGTATAGGTTAATAACATTTAAATGATGTGTCAATATTATATTCATGTTATTATCAAAATATGCTATGACGTAACGTCAAAAAGTCCGTCCATCCAGAAAATTGCGCATGTGATGTACATGTTTTCTTAATACAATTTTAATTATATCAAACGAATCAGCTGAAAAATGCGCATTTCCACAATATATACATGTAATACAAAAAACAGAGATACCGACATTTAAGGAAAACCTATGTTTAAGTGATTATTAAAGCTATATATTTTTTTTCATATAAATTATAATGGTGTCCTAGTAGAGAGGTCCTCTTAGGTTTGTAAAACATGCAACAATAATGTTTTACAATATAAAATTAGCACTCTTGTTAAACATGCAACAATAATGTTTTACAATATAAAATTAGCACTCTTGTTAGTGTCCAAAGTTGGTAAAGTTTTATGATTTCTAATGCCTAATTATGTTTTGCGTAAAATTCGGAAAAGATAAAAGTAATTATAAAAGCAATATTTTCTACCGACTTGAATTAAAATAATATCGTTGTGAAGGAAAATTTATGACGTTCCTAAAATATGCAAGAGTATTTTTTCAATATCAGATGTGCGCTGTAGGTTGGTATAAAATGTTTGATTTCCCTACCAAATTATGACATTTTCTGTTTTAAAGGTACAGTTTTAAAGCGTAAAATTGTTTCCGGTAACCCGACCCAACGTTTTTTTTCTTGCCGACCCTAAAATTTAGTCTGGAGTATTTAAAGTCAATTTTCGTGCCACACGCTTTTCTTTCGACATTATCACTTTACATGCATATAATAGGGATATAAGGCATCCGGATAAAAACCATCCCGTCAACTTCATAGGGGCGGACATAAGCTCTCCCGTCTTTTATTCGGAAATTTAAATATCGCTTACCGTTAAACTGAAATAATGACCCTTGGATTATTTTTTCAATATACTTAGTATCAGAATAATTTCTTGTGAACGCATCTCCTCTTATTATTTCAATGGATTTTCATTTATACTCATGGACATTCTTCAGGGCGAAATGCAGTTGTACTTTAATGCCGGGAGTTATATATTGCTTATATATATTTAGGAAGTTCTGGCCCTTGAAATATTGCCTTTATTAACCTCAATTGTACAGGAATCTGTCGGACTCTACCTAATTCCCCCATACAGAGACTATATACTTATGTGTAAAGCTAATTCATGCTAACAATTCACCGTCAAAAACAGAATGTATATTAAAAATAAAGTTTTCATTTAGGAATGCATGTATGTTTCCTAATTAATAAAGAACACAATAATTTATATGTTGAATAAGGTTGAGAATGTAATTTTGATCGAGGCAATTTAAAAACCCGCTTGTAAGTGATAATGTTATTATATTATATCATAAAAATATCCCTGTAAATGTTTGGCAAATATGATGATCTTCTAAACACATCTAGAATATCAGAACAATACTACGGAATTAAAAAACATGTTATTTTTTTAAAGATCGATTGTGTATATTTGTAAATACTTATATTGAACTATATACAGTTTAATCCGTATCAACTCGCCATTTCACTTAAGTTTCTGTTTCTGGATTTATTTTCATTTGCATTGTTTAGTCGTACAAAGTACGGTGTGTCATACCAGCAATAATGAGATTTGAACCATGAATACACTGTATCAAAAATGAATACACAAGATCCTTATTAGTTTATTCATTGTGAATTGGTCAACACTGGCCTAGTTGCTGATAGGGTCTTATCCAGAAATGAGATACACGGTAGATTCGCTGCAGCCAATACACAACTCATAGTGACACATATTTGTTATTGAAAAAAAAATAAACACCATAGAAACGTCATTATAACCATCATGTTTCTTGATATTACTTGTTCTATCGCCCGTAATGAAAGGAGGACGAGATTATTAATGGCACTATCCGGATTCTGTACTTTGATAATACTTGTTAAGATTTTCAAATACATTTTTTGAGTCCCCCAAACCGAAATTTTCATAAAGCACCACACTCGTGTCACTTATATTCAACGTTATGAATGCCCAAATAACGATCGTTTGGTCACGCTTTGGTCAAGATTTGTGCCCGCCTCCGCCCCTCCCCTGTGATAACCCCACCAATTTCATGTAAAACTAAAGCGGTGGTATGCATGCGCGATAAGGATTTTCATCCTGCTTTGTCCCCACGACATAAAATGTCACATTTTCACGAGACTGAAACTTATTTTTCTCAATTTCACTTGTTTATACGGAAAAGGGATATATTATCTTTTATTCACATCAAACCCTGTTAATTGTACATTAAACCATCATTACAGGTTGTTGTGTTCGTTATCGGTTCAAACGACGTCGGCACAAAGACCCCGGTAATTGGGCAATGTTTTACACGTGTTGTGCATGACGTAAATTACATTAGCTGAGGTTGCTTTAATCTTAATTGCTTTTTTCCACATGTTACATTTAGGGGACTTGTGGTATCGTCGAAGACATATAAACTTACTTATCTTTATTTTTACTATCGGTTACAAGTAACATCTTGGAAGTATAGTTGACTCAGTAAATAATACAACTCCAAACAGAGGTGGCGCTAGAGATAACCGAACGTGATATGAAGCTCCGTGTTTTCATCAATAATAGCGAAAAGAGGGCAATACAAGTAATTTACGCAAATATAATTAGTTAACGCGTCTGTCAGGATTGTACAAAATATCGTCATACTATCATAATGTACGATTATTTTGGAAACACACACAATAGGGTTTTGAAAATTCTAATAAGATTCATCGCTTCATATAATGTTTAGCGAATTATGCTGATGAATGTACGCTGTTTAATAATTGTGTATTATGGATGAACTAACAGATTCGAGTCCAATATCAATTATAAATAACGTTAATATCAAGCTGCATCTGCAGGAAATTATTGTATCGTCAAAACAAGGTCGGTCATTTTTGGCATGTGGCCAATTGCAATTAAATTAGACACAAGACAAAAAACACGACACACACTGGGGTCACCGCATAAACATGGCCAATGCAAAGCAACACATAGCCTGAGGTTAAGACCCGGTTTAAGGGCGCCGAAAGATTACACTTTGCCAAAAGAAAAAAATAACCTTCAAAAGCAAAACACTAATTAACCTAATTGCATGACAATTTCAATCAAACTACAATAAAAGAGAATACGCTTAATTTGAATAAACTATTCAACTACTCAATGGTTTCAATGGTTGTATGTTCACCAGAGCAACATAACTGTAACTTTCTAAGGTACACTGAAATAAAACAAAAACAACGTCGCATGTTTTTAATAAAATAATAAGTTAACTCCAGAAATAAGATCATGAGGGAATATGGTCAAACCACCCGCTGTCTTTTCCTTATTGCTCTCACGACAACAAAAGCCATCATATGTACTATTTACCCTCAATATAAGATATAAATCAAAATCATTCGTAGGCACTTATTAGGATCCTCTTTACAAAGGTACCATTATAATTAATATCGAATTAATAAAACAGTTTCCTCTAAACCACTTTTACCTTTTCCGGGTTTTCCATTAGGCATTTTTTGTGTGCGAAAAAAACCCTAAAAGTAGACGGACTTTGACCGCAATTTACAGACCGACCCCGACCCTGCCATACAATATGTTTACATCGTTAGAAGCTTTGGAGGCTCTTTTTTCCAACGGTAGTTTTTATAATTCATATCGGAAGAATAATAATGCATTTAAAACCATTTTTACCTTTTCTGGGTTTTACCTCAAAGAATTCAGTGTTTTCCGGACATTTCCGGGTTTTATACCTTCCAATACCAAATGTTGGCTAAATTCTAGCATCATTTTTTTATCGTGTTATTTCATACAAATTCGAGCATTGCCGGATAGTTACGGATAGTAATCTTAACAAGTATAATCAAAGTACAGAATCCGGATAGTGCCATTAATGGCTGTCATTAAAATTCAGAAGTGTTTGTCGGATTACACATTTACTTATGCTCATTTGAGAATATAACAAAACGTTTACTGTTGTGTGTAATTAATTCAACGAGTCTTTGTTAAAACGCTTAACGCGATGAAAAAATGTTTTGACAATATTACGCATGAAATGCACAATTTCCACGAGGATTACACCGTTGCCATCATCAGTTTTCAAAGAAACTGACCACTATTTTATATGATTAGAATGGTACATGTGTAGGTATAACAATAAATGTGTTTATAATTTATATAAACATTAAGTTTAACGGACAAGTGTAGTTCAGCAACGGACAAGTTAAATTTCCTAAATTGTTGTCCGTGGACAAGTATAGTTTTTTTAGATTTCGCCACCCCTGTTTACGATGTGCATTCATGAGGAACTGAGCTGTTTTACGATGTGCATTCATGAGAAACTGAGCTGTTTTACTAAGTGCATCCATGAGGAACTTGGCTGTTTTACGATGTGCATCCATGATGAACTGGGCTGTTTTACGATGTGCATCCATAAGGAACAGGGCTGTTTTACGATGTGCATCCATGAGGAACTGAGCTGTTTTATCCATCTGGGGACTTTTTATGCCCACGGTAGGGTGGCATATAGCAGTTGAACTGTGAGTCCGTCTGTCTGTCCGTCCGTGCGTCCGTCCAAAAACTTTAACATTTGCCATAACTTTTGCAATATTGAGAATAGCAACTTGATTTGGCATGCATGTGTATCTGATGGAGCTGCACATTTTGAGTGGTGAAAGGTCAATGTAGATGTCATCCTTTAAGGTCAAATGTCAAAAAACAAAATCCAAGTGAATTAACAAGCTTTAAAGGTAGATAATTTCAATTTTATATAATTTGGCAGGTACAGATCATTTTTACAAGGGAAGTAATATTTTTTAAAGGGATATAATCAAAACAATACTTTTTTATTCAAAGCGGCGCAGTAGGGGGCATTGTGTTTCTGACAAACACATCTCTTGTTTTATAAGATGAAAATGTTGTTGTTTTGATTCGTGTAATAACAAGAACAACAACTATAATAATGACAATAATAATAATAATAATAATAATTATAATAATAATAAAATAATAATAATAATAATAATTCAAATTGCGATGCATTATTTTTGTGATACTATTGTCTCTAAGCACCGACTTCTATGATCCTTTCTACCTGTGCATCTTCTTTACTTTAGAATTACATTGTTAATACACGTCTCAATATTTTAACTAACTATTCAGTCGTCACTTAGATTTGTTGTAAGATCGTTGATATAATGGGGACCCAGGTCCTTTAAAGCCCCTAATTCCGCCACCAATTGTTTACACAATGCAGTTATTAATTTAGAAAAGATGAATTTGTATGTAATACTGTAATCGACACTAATTATAAAAGTAGTGAAGTAAAATACTTATTACAAATAATACCGTTCATACATATGGAAATTTAGACCATAAAATTACATAAGAATACCATACAGGGATGCGACTCAAAAAAATTTGCCACGCGACATATATTTTCGCGATGCTATTTTTGAACTTGAACAAATCAAAAACACTTTGACATATGCTAAATCACATGTAAATACCTACCTCATGAAAAGTTATATCAATGACATCATAATTATGTACCGAATTGCACTAAATATTCTCGCATTATTTGTTTTTCTTCGCAACCGTTCCAGAATTAAGTCATTACTCAATAATCTCCCCTGAATGCTCTTCTTCAGTGGGTATAAGCCGAAGACTAGTTCACTACATATAATGACAGTCTTTACCAAACACAATTTAGGTGAACATAACCCGTCTTTAATATATTGCCGAATCTCAGATTTCTGTCGAATTTATTTGCTTTGATCCTTTCGATATCTTATTGTTATTATTATCCAGACAAATCACAAACGCTTGTTAAAAAAATTATTTGTTTTAAACATTATAGTTGGCATCTCTTTTCTTCCAGTATTCTCGCGGTATTTCAATAACGACAACCTACTGTTTATTTGTCAGAATTTGTGACGCATTTTCCATTCGCTCTCAGAAAATAGTTTTACGTGTGATCATGAGCAATATTTTGGTAAGTTCTCGTTGTTATCCACCAGAAACACATTTATTCACAAAATTTAAAGATATTCCGATCTAACTTTTTAGTCTTTTAGCTTTAATTTTAAACGTATTTACACCTCGTCTGCTCGCACTTTACCGATATCCCAAAAGGTTACATATCACTATAATTAGTTTAGGCCTAAAACCACAAAATCCGATACCGTTGGATTTTCGTACCACAATCTTGCGTAAAAAATCTTCCACATTCGAAATCAACAAAAAAACAAGACAATTATAAATTGTCAACATGTACTGCCAAGGCAAGAGCTGGGCATCATACAAGCCATTCTATCCAGCAAAACTGACAGTTCTGGTTAACAGAAATCAACAAAGCAGGGATTCCTGAACTATCGAAATGTCCAAGCTATACACACAGTTATTATCTGTGGTGATCTTTATTGGTTCTGTTGGTTTACTTGGATGGAACATGTTTGAACTTTTATAGAACTTTGAAAAGTCTATATATGTCTATATATATACAAAAATCAGCTATGGTATAATAAGATCAGATGTGCAAACAATGTCAAAGGGTTGTTAAATCAACAATTTGAAGGCAATTATGCTGAAAAAATATGAAAGTTCCCATACAAATTTTGTCTGTATATCGACAGGTGTCCGCCGATAATTGTCAAAACTAGTAATACAAAACTTACCACAAGTATGTAAAAGCACTAAGTACCTGTGATCATTTTTAGTAAGATAGTGTAATTCTAAACAGTAGCAAATAGCTTGTTCAGTAAATGCATAATGCAATTAATATGATATCCGTTCTATTGTGTAATTAAAAAATTGGTTGTTACTTGTTAATCCTTGATAAATGTTTTATGGCTAGTACAAAACCAGCAATGTTAATTTTGTAAAAGGTAATACAATAACACCACTTTGTAATTTCATAAACGTAAATATTCTTGAAATGAAGGTTGATGACAGTGTTTTAGTTTTACTTATTTTGTAACTATTATTTTATGTGCAAATAAATGATGTGAAGTGTTTTGTATCTCCACACAATACCACATACCTTTTTATATATGTACTGTGTTATGTGTTATTTGAATGTTATAATACAAAAATATAGATGATATAACATGATGCATTCTAATATTTGCATTCAAATTGTAACTATACAGCCATGTGTATGCAGTTTAGACTGTGATTTCAGAATTGCTACAAAATGGCTAGTTTTTTAGTGGCGACAAAATTTAAACTATTCAACAATAGTTTGCGAAAGAAAATTAGAAACCTGCAAGATACCTGTATTTATTAAATATTTTAATTGCGAAACAAGTATGTTGTTATGCTGTTACACATAATTATACATTGATAATAAATAAGAAGACAATTAGTGGTGTTAACGTTTCCCAACAGTAGAAATCATTCTTCTGATGAAGTCAGTGATATTACAGACGAAAGCTCCATGCATGGCTTTCAATATGTAGTGTGTGTTATTTGACAGTCTAAAACTTATTGGATTAAAAAAAAATCCTGTCAAATTCGTCAATCAAATTGATTTGACACATCACATGATTTTGATTATGTTAAATCAGTGTACTGTATGCTAAATGCAACTGCTTTAGCAAGCTGTCAAGTTGAATTGAGACATTTGATGAAACAAACTGTTTCCTGGGTAGGACCAGTACTTAGTGTCTATATGACGTACCATGACATCGGAAGTCTACAAGACCTAATAGGTAGAACGAGAAATGTACTTCAACTTACGAATTTCACCGACCCTTGAGTGTTAGCCAATCAGAAGACACCGGACGTCTGTTGCTTTTAGAGCTATTTGACATTGAACATTATTATTATTATTATTTATACCGAATTATGCGACTATCGACCGCTTACTCATAGATATTGTGCGTATTTATCGACCTGGCGTGGCGGAATTAACCTCTGACTTATGCAAGTTATGGTTATCACAAAATACGAGGTTATAATACATTATTTATCCCGTTAATGCTTGGTAACTGTTTGGTTACCGTTGGGAATTTCCTACACAGTAATGCGCTGGACGGTCGTGATACTCAGCCCCGCATGATCAATAAATACTCACAATATGCTGAATATTTTAATTAAAAAAAGGTAACAATTGAATCTTCTTCAAATTTGTATATAATCTATTTCAATGCATTAAATACTTGAAACTTCTATGTGTTGTTTTTTTTGCCATTCTGATATTTTTATTCATTTTGTCCTCAATTAAAAAAGAGATTTAAACATTTATTATGAATCTTAAGGAAAAGCGGCTCAAGAGACTAGTGTTTTGATTGGCTGTTCAGAAAATGTGTACGTAGAGGTACAAACATGTATGTTGTAGTACAAATTGTACTTTGACGTACAAATATATACTTCGAAGTGTATTTTATATGTGTATGTCGACGTACAATTATTGTACTTCGACGTACACTTCTCTTTTTAACTTGTAGGTCTTCTTGACTTTCAACCCAAATGGTACGCCATAGTATGTCTTGAGGGTTATCAAAAGAATGCTCCCACTTAAGGGATCAATACAGCGACCTCCCAGTGACTAAGCCAGTTAGCAGACACCCCATCCACTATACCACAGCCACCGAACCAGCTTTAAATTCCTGTGGCTAGAAAAAAAAACAAGAGCACCGCCTTGCGGGTGCAGACCGCTCATCTATTTTCTTTTTAAAGGTGAAGGGACTCTCATTTTCAATCACAAAGGAGGGAGGGGTGGAGTGAAGAGGGGTGTATAGTGTGGGGGTGTGGACATTTATTACATAATATTCCAAAATGCGAAAAAAAACGCAAAAAAAAAATCAGGGTGGGGGGTGGCGGGGGATTCTTGGGTGCGATGGTTGGACGGTATTTCAAACATAAAATAATAAAAATAAATATTTGTTTTTTTTAACCGTTTCCAAACAAATAATTTGGGGGGGGGGTATAGTGTGAGGGTGTGGTGGTAATTTGTGAGATGATCTTAAAAAAAAAAATAGGGGGGGGGGATTCGGGTGGGGGGGAGGGGGGGGGGGTGAGGGGGATTCTTGGGTGCGATGGTTGGACGGTATTTCAAACATAAAATAATAAAAATAAATATTTGTGTTTTTTAACCGTTTGAAAAAAAAATTGGGGGTGGGGTGGGGGGGGGGTATAGTGTGAGGGTGTGGTGGTCATTTGTGAGATGATCTTACAAAAAAAAATATGGGGGGGGAGGGGGGGGGGGGGCACGGGGGATGGTTTGGGTGGAGTCTATTGTGGTATGTCAGGTAAGAGTAGTTTTGTCAAAGAATCAATCAAATCTAATCATAAATAAAGAAGTTAAGGCAATTTTAGCAAAATTTAATAATTTGACCTTGAGAGTCAAGGTCATTCAAAGGTCAAGGTAAAATTCAACTTGCCAGGTACAGTAACCTCATGATAGCATGAAAGTATTTGAAGTTTGAAAGCAATAGCCTTGATACTTAAGAAGTAAAGTGGATCGAAACACAAAATTTAACCATATATTCAAAGTTACTAAGTCAAAAAAAGGCCATAATTCCGTAAAAATGACAACCAGAGTTATGCAACTTGTCCCTTTACTGTACCCTTATGATAGTTTGCGAGTGTTCCAAGTATGAAAGCAATATCTATGATACTTTAGGGGTAAAGTAGACCAAAACACAAAACTTAACCAAATTTTCAATTTTCTAAGTATAAAGGGCCCATAATTCCGTCCAAATGCCAGTCAGAGTTACATAACTTTGCCTGCACTGTCCCCTTATGATAGTTAATAAGTGTTGCAAGTATGCAAGCAATAGCTTTGATACTGTAGGAATAAAGTGGACCTAAACACAAAACTTAACCAAATTTTCAATTTTCTAAGTATAAAAAGGGCACATAATTCTGTCAAAATGCCAGTCAGAGTTACATTACTTTGCCTGCACAGTCCCCTTATGATAGTTAGTAAGTGTTGCAAGTATAAAAGCAATAGCTTTGATACTTAAGGAATAAAATGGACCTAAACACAAAACTTTACAAAATTTTTCAATTTTCTAAGTATAAAAAGGGCACATAAATCTGTCAAAATGCACGCCAGAGTTATCTAACTGTGCCTGCCCAGTCCCTTCATGATAGTAAGTATGTGTACCAAGTTTGAATGCAATAGCATTGATATTTTCTGAGAAAAGTGGACCTAAACGCAAAACTTAACCAAAATTTTCAATTTTCTAAGTATAAAAAGGGCACATAATTCAGTCAAAATGCACGCCAGAGTTATCTAACTTTGCCTGGCCAGTCCCCTCATGGTAGGAAGTAAGTGTACCAAGTATGAATGCAATAGCATTGATACTTTCTGAGAAAAGTGGACCTAAACGCAAAACTTAACCGGACGCCAACGCCGACGCCAAGGTGATGACAATAGCTCATAATTAAAAAAAAAAAAATAGATGAGCTAAAAAAAAATAAGATGCTAGATCTTTAAGCTTGGAACATGTAACTCGTTTTAGGATTGACTTTTTGGATGCATTCTTAATTATTGCAACAATTATTATATTTTTAACACAATCATTTCCATATATTTATTAAAAATACATGGTTATCAAAAAGACTTAAAAAGCTTTTGCCCGTAAATTAGGTAGCACCTATAATCATATTAGTCAATTGAACAATGTAAATTGTATCATTTTAAAATGCCAATTATTTTTATTGTATGCTTTCCGCTGGTTTTAAAGCGAAACAACAGTGAATTAAAACTGTTAATTCACTGTGTCAAACAGTGAAAATAAACAGTGAAAATTATCGATATATACTGTGAATTGACGTCATTTTCATGACGTTATAACGTCATTATTTCAGCAAAAATAATTGTTTGTAAGCATTCAATAAAAAAAAACTTTGTTAAATTTGGTGGAATATCGATTTTAATTTGCTCGTTTTCATAGAAAAAAATATTTTCTATGATCAATTGTGTTCATGGATAAAATATATTTTCTATGATCACTCGTAAATTAAAATCGATAATCCACCCAATTCAACAAATATCCTCTTTTAAACCAACACGATTTTAATCTTCTCAGTTCTATTGCGCAAGGGTGTATACTGTCTCGAGGGTACAAATGAACCCCAAAAAGGCATCGGAGCTTGTCATCTTAGTACTAACCTAATTTTGAAATCAATGGTATTTTCAATCCAAATATGTACTTATCCAAGTCGGCCATCGTGTTTTTCATGCCACTTTTCCAATTCAGTTACGTAGCCATTTCGGAATAAATACATTATAAAACAAATAATACCAATCATTAATCATGTTCAGGATCATGTTTTTTGTTTGTACCACTCGACATGTTTCTAAAACCTACATCTTAAAATGCATATTTCCTTTGATCCATATTGTCAGTGTTTTCAGTTTGTCACTATCCAATTTCCACCAATCAATACGAAAATAGCAAGGGTATAAAACGTCTATGTAGAAGCTTGTAAAAACTTATTAAAATCATTAAATGAACAAACAATTTATTTGCTTTCGGGGTAATTTATTTATTTACCTTTTACGGAGAACAATAATTCACGATATTGTTCTAAAAGCGAACACATATCCTCTGTTTATTGCCTCTGAAGGGGTCATGGTCTTGGTATTCAAATCCACATGTCATTTAGATCGAAGATCTAACAAGCAAATGGAAAAAATAACATAAATGAGTCACAGACATGTTTTTATAACGTATTGTATGAGTGTAGATGTATTACAAGTATGTTTAATTTACCTGTAAATATGATTTTTATGTCCTTCAGTCTATACTGGGGGACATATTGTTTTTGCCCTGTCTGTTTGTTGGTTTGTTTGCGCCAAGCTGTAACACTGGCCATAACTTTTGCAATATTGAAGATAGCAACTTGATATTTTGCATGCATGTGTATCTCATGGAGATGTACATTTTGAGTGGTGAAAGGTCAAGGTCATCCTTCAATGTCAAAGGTCAAATATATGGGGGGACATAGTGTTTCACAAACACATCTTGTTTGTATCGATTTTATGCCATCGTCTTTTATTTATCTAATCCCCAGCATTTGATATGTTCACATTCATAAACATGTACATTGTTCCCTAAGATGTTATAATAAAAGTATGTTTAATCGTCATGTTTGATCTTCTGTGTAAGCTTCAACATAGGTAATGTTGTTTGTTTATTTAAACTTATGCAAACACAAAAGATTTATTTCAATAAGTATCTGTACAAATTGTGGGTAGGTCGACCAACTTTTTGCTTCGTTGACTTTTTTTCGTACTACTAGTATACTGACGTGATATTACAATTAAATCTTGATGTTCATCGTGAAAGAAAACTTTAAGATCCCCCATGAATCATTTAATAACTTAAATTAGCCTCGAGCTGGGAAAAGGGGGCTAAATGCATGTGCTAAAATAGTTGTCCCAGATTAGCCTATGCAGTCCACACACATGCTTATCACTTTCCTCTTTTGCGGATTTTTCTTTCAATGTAATCTCTTCTAATCTAAAATCCAGTATAGGTGGTCCTGATTTGCATGTGCTTACTGCTATTTCCGACATTGGTTTCTATTTTTTCTGTTCTAATAAATTCATCATTAACGTGTCTGGGCAATGTTCGAAATTTCTTTACACCTCAAATTTATTTGCTACTTTATTGTTTTCGTAACTGGTTGACAACTTACAAAATTGTCATCTGAACTGTCGCTGTTTGACGGGTGATTATGTTCATATACCAATTTACCCTTAGATGTATCCGTTGTTTCGTTGAATGTCATATAAAGAAGTGAAACTCCAGCTGCTGGAGCAGTATTGAATTCTCATTATATACAATTAGTTGGTCCTTTATTTAAGGCAAGTGACCAATTGCCAAAACAGTACAAACAGCACAAAAAGCACAATACAAAACAACATACATAACACATAAAATAATAAAGCTGTGGTCACCGCCTTGGAACGGTCAATGCAAAGCATTGGGGTTTTAAACCTTTTTTCGAGCACTCAACCTCTCACTCTCACCAGCAATATTCATGATAAATTTAATTTTCTCATGATTGATCTTTTATAACAAACAGTTTTTCTTCGTGTTTGTCTGCAAGTTTATGTTTCCTTTAACTATTTGCAATAATCTTAACCAGAATGTGATCTCCTACTTTCACCTTGTCTCCTATTACCTTCAGTTCATACGTACGCTTCTGCTTGTCCTGCGGAATAACGGATGGAATAAAACTTATATGCAACCCTGTATTGAGGAGGGGGATAACATATACAGTCGTAAAGTGTTGCTACGGATGTTCGTATACTTTTTTTCGTTTCATTGCATTTTTCGTAGTGACGTATCTTTCTTAAAGTACATGTATGTAAATATCGTACACACTTAATACATATTTTCTATGTCGTAGCACATGCAAGCAAACTTTATAAAACAAAATAAAGTAATTGCACTTGAAAATATATTGGTAAAAAGTTGAGTCCGACAAGCTTGTGCACTTCGCTGTTTGGCGTCTTAAATTAAGATCGCTTTTTCCTTTCGGAAATCCAATCGAAAAGAATATTCATGTTTATTGTCTATTTTCATGAAAACACAATTTTTTACTAGCTTTTTGAGGCATCTCAGTAAAATAAATTTTTATAAACATTGGAAAAAACGGAGTAAATGTACATAGTGATGAAAGAATCTGCATTGATTAAAAATTTGAATACTGTAAAAGTTCAGATGTTCAAGCGAATAATATAACAAGAAATGGACACTTACAATTAAACATATAACATAAGTGCGCAAGATTACTGGACAAGTGATTTCTTTAAATACGACACGAATAGTGTTAGTTAAAATTTCTATTTGAACCGATCATTATACTATAATTTGATATGTCTGTGTTTCTAAATGTCAGTTAGAATTATATTTGTGAAAAGGGAATCAATAACTACCAATTTGATCCGAAGTTTATAAGCCTACTAAATCAAGTGCACGTGTATACCGGGTATCTATTCAAAATACACGAGTATACCGGGTATGTATTCAAAGTGCACGAGTATACCGGGTATGTGTTCAAACGGACGAACGCATAGACGAATAGACAGAGCGACGGGCAGATCGATTTAACGGACGGACGGATGGTCAACTATAGTCCATTCCAGTGATCTTCACACGCATCAGGCAGTCGTTTTTACTCTCACAAGTTAAGATTTTAACAGCAACCTTAGCTTTGTTTTCTGTATACATGTACTAAACTGGCTCTTGGACGAAGAGACAGTGGCATCGATCCCATTAGTTCTCTCCGGTGAATTATAAACATAGTTTACCTGACTTAAGGGGTGTTGCGGCAGTTTATTTAACCGAGGATATATTTATAGCAACACCGATGATGCTATTATCACAACTCAAATTTTTGTTATCAGTATCACCAGAAATGACCGAGTTGGTTCATAATACAATCGTCAGTGGTTCGATCACAGGCGGGGGTTAACTTTTTTTTACTTTTTTTTCTTTCTTTAATTTTATACTTGTTTAATACTGGAGCTCTTTAGTCCTGTTGTTTACATTAAAGCATTTAAACACAAACTTCAAAACATGTCGAAATCTGTGAACATGTTAGTTATTAATGATTAAGGTCAAGTTTGATACTGTATGGTATTATGTTTGTGATTAAATATTGTTTTTTTATTACTGTCTTTTGGTAGGCTGTTGTGATCCCAGTTAAGATTGTAAACAATTTCTAATGTTTATGCATATTTCTGACAATCTATGTACCGGTACTTGGGTTTTGTCTAATTGCTGTTTTTTTTAATGAAATTTGACGTCTAGACGGTTGGGAAAATTAAAACAAAAAATCTCTGTTAAAAGTGCGGTGACCCCCATTGTTTAATTGTGTTTCATGATGACAATACGTAGATGAACATATTTGAGCAGTTTCGCAGAATTCTATTTGGTAGAATTTTTTTTAATTCCATTTATGTGGTTAAAATAGTAAAAAAATGATGTTTTTTTGGGTGAAATAAAAATAAAAAAAATATTCTTAAAATTTAACTTGTGTTCTCCATTTTATTGGAATTGTGTGTTTAATTAAATGGTATATGATACACAACTCGCATGACCCAGTTGACAGTGATCATGCAGTCTTTAAGACTGAAATCTTCACGGAGTAAAGGGCAACTTCCCTACAAAGTTCATGTAGTTCGATACCATAATTCAATAAAACGTATGAAAAAACAGTATTACCGTTCTTGTCGTTACATTATGCATCAAGACTAACTGTCCAGCACCGTTTGAAACCTTTGTTTACATACATGTCAACTAACTGACATTTTAAACATACGAGTGATTTCATTGGTCCAATGCGGAGATGTGTCTTTACAACTGGAGATTTCATTCATAAAGACTGCATGATCACTTTCAACTGGGTCATGCGTGTTGTGTATCGTGTTATTTCTTAAAAGTTGACCCAGCATTTGTAAAAATATTGCAAGACATATACATTTCCAGAAAGGAAATTCATTTCTGCGTTGAATAAGACCGAGATCGTGAAAATCGCTGCACAATTGATGAAGATATGGCTGTTCAAAGCGATGCACCCCGTTTCGGGCTGATTTTGAGTTGCATACCTTGTTATATATATATTTGATAGTGAATTTTTTTTTCAGAAAAGTTAATTTTTCGTTATAATATGATTATTTATCATTCAAAATGATGTTTTCACTAATTAATATCATAGCCACACGCTAACCACCTGTGCGCCTGATCAGATCATATTATATGTCGCTTTGCGACTTATACAGTTAATTGTTATTGGTTAAGTATATATAACAAGTTGTTTAATCATTTAAAACCTGTCAAAACAATCTACGACTTTTATCGTTTAAAAACGTAATTTAATTTCAATTAGAAGTCTCTAAATCAATTGTATGACTTAAAAGATTAGTTGAGATGGTTTATTATATCGACCAATTAGCCAGTCGCTATTAGATCTTCCTCTTCATTTTTGGACCAGGACGTTCATGTTTATTAATCAATAAGCAAACATAAACGCATTATACTGCAATTTAAAGCAAAAAATATTATATTTATATTAATATTTAAATACTTTTAAATAAGACTTGTTTAAATCTAAACATTTTAAGAATATCATCAAAATCTTCAATTCTATTAAATACGGTTTATCAAGTAATGAAAGCAAGCATTATCTGGTACGAAATTGGTATATCTCTAGTACGACTTAAATACTCTTTATTATAAAACGCTGTGTCGTCGCAAACACGTTAATATATGTCGCAGAAGGACACGTTTTTCTATCAACAATTTTGTCACAGTAAAGTAAAAGCGTCTGCATAACGCTTAAGTTTGGCTTTGTAATTCATACTGAAGATTAAATTTTTCGTCATTATGAGGTCAAACAGATTTTCAACTTATGAGGGCGAAGTGTCAGAAGTTTGGTTAAAGTATTTCCATAATCTTGCGCTGGAGAATTGTTTTTCATCCTCACCCATCCCTATAAAAAAAACTCTGCGCAAAAATACTTTTTATTAACTAAAAACATCGCCAACTCGAAAATTTCGAAATCGGAAGCGAACACCGTTTGACTCGCCCCAATTTGAAGCTTAGTGTTCCGCCCCTCATGAGTTGATGCTTACACGGATGTCATGTAAGATGTAGTTTTTTTTTTAATTAAATTAAAGCAAGTATTAGGTTACAAAGTAGCAAATTTACAACGAATCATTAATCAGCAAAAATAACAAAGAATTATTATTGACAATTGGTTCTTCTAACGATGTTATAATTTTAAAACGTATAGAAATAAAATACATTGAAAAGAAAAGGGCAGTAGGAATTATAAGAAATGCCATTGACATGTACAGAATTTTGTGTTAAATTCAACGGCTTGCATTGTATTAAGAATTATGATGGGAATCTTATTGTTCATCCCCTGACTTATAATTATATTAATCTATTCTCGAATGCAATTAATTGCCGCTTATATCAGGGGAGTAACTTTATTTTTAGAAATGCGTTTTGATTTTGAGTTATCTACTGGTTATTTAAGAACGGGTATGAGCAGTTTTAAGTTGAAACTTTACATTATTCCCATTCCACACTTAACTACAGAAACTCACTTTTACCTTTACCTGATTTGCAGTTTTAGTTACAATTGAGTTGACGATGTCGGCAAGTATGTTGTATTACTGAAATATTTAAAAAATGCACACACTAATGTTGTGTATTTAGATAATGCCGCTTCGCCACGCCTACTTGTAATTGAAGCGTAGCAACGCACCGCCCCATGTTCTTCATAACTGCATGTTGACCTCTAATCTGGTAAGTTAGTTGTTAGGCATTGATCGCTTCTATCGTTGAATGATAATAAAGTAGCCACTGAAATTATATGCGTTTCACTTCGTTTGTTTACCCTAACACAACAAACTGGCGACACGGATAAAACTTTATGGATTATATTTCGAGAATTTTATACGTTTAACAAGATTGTGCGTGAAATTCTGGATATAAACACAAAATGGCAACGGGCCTGATTGGGAACATTAACGCATATGACAGCAATGTCGAAACTTGGACTTCCTACCAGGAACGACTTGAACAGTACTTTATGGTAAATGACATCGATAATGAACGAAAAGTGGCAGGACTTTTAACACTCCTCGGTGAAAAGACGTACGGGTTGTTAAGGAACCTTACCGTACCAGCAAAGCCGTCCCAGAAATCGTATGAGGAACTTTGTCAGCTTTTACAAACTCATTTTTGCCCGAAACCGTTAATAATCGCGGAACGATTCCGGTTTCACAAGAGGAAACAAGCAGTGGGCGAAAGTGTGAGTTGTTACGTAACTTCACTTCGGAAGTTGGCAGAATTCTGTGAATTCGGATCGAACTTGAACGATTCTTTAAGGGACAGGTTCGTGGACTTAAAGATGCAGGAACACAGCGAAGATTATTGTCAATCGCTGATTTGACACTGCAAAATGCCATAGAAATAGCGCTTGCCATGGAAGCTGCACATAAGGACGCCGCCGAGTTACAGTTATCGGCAGCCGCCGATGTGCCTGTCAATCGAGTTGGACATTCAACAAAACCCAAGAAATGGAAGCATCACAAACATGCCAAAGAGAACACCAAGTGCATCCACTGTGGGGAAACTAACCACCCCTCCGATAAATGCAGACTGAAAGATGCAGTTTGTCATCACTGTAAAGCAAAGGGACATATACAGGCTATATGTAGGAAGCTTAAGTCGGTGCAGTGTATGGAGGAAAACGTTTCAGTGATCAACACTGTGAACAAAGGAGACAACGGGAAATTCATCGTTAAGCCGAAGATTAACGATGTCGAGGTACCCATGGAGCTTGATACAGGATCAGCAGTTACCCTCATATCAAACAAGGATTTTCGAAAACGATTCGGAAATATGAAGCTCGATCCTGCTCTTTCCATACTGAAGCCATATTCAGGCGATGTCATAGAGCAACAAGGGACAGTTATGGTGCATGTCAGTTATAACGGACAATCGCGAACAATGCGACTTTGCATCGTAAAAGGTGATGGGCCTGCACTGTTCGGAAGGGACTGGCTGAGTCACATCAAACTGGACTGGGACACACTTTTTAACGTGAACTCTGTGACAACGGAAGGCCTGAAGGTACGTCTAAATTCTATACTTGACAAACATAAAGACGTGTTTAGTGACGGTATAGGACAGGTGAAGGGCATTAAGGCAAGGCTCACCCTAAATGAAAATGCTCAGCCTAAATTCATAAAGGCTAGGCCGGTACCGTACTCTATTAAGCCAAAAATAGAGAAAGAACTGGACAGTCTCGAGAGTCAAGGAATCATCTCGAAAGTGGACACCAGTGAATGGGCGACACCGATCATTCCTGTCGTAAAAGGAAACGGCGATGTGAGAATATGCGGTAATTTTAAGGTTACCGTAAATCAATCAATCAAGGTTGATATATATCCTCTTCCAAGAATCGAGGACATTTTCGCCAATCTGTCAAATGAGCGAAAATACAGCAAGCTTGATATACGACAAGCGTACCTACAACTAGAATGCGAGGACGAAACCAAGGAGTTTCTAACGATCAACACCCACCGAGGATTGTACCGTTACAACCGGATGCTATATGGGGTTTCTTCTGCTCCAGCTATATGGCAACGCACAATGGACCAAATTCTTCAAGGAATTCCTGGGGTGCAGTGCATGCTGGATGATATGGTGATTACTGGTGAAAGTGATAATGTGCATTTGGATAACTTACAAAAGGTGTTGTGTAGGTTACAGCAATATGGAATTAAAGTAAATAAGGACAAGTGTGAGTTTTTCGTGCCAAGGATTACATTCTGTGGTCATGAAATTGACGAACAAGGTTTATGGAAGTGTCAGGATAAAGTAGAGGCGGTATTGAATACACCACCTCCATGTGATGTTACATCACTTAGGGCATATCTCGGGGTACTCAATTATTACCATCGTTTTCTGCCAGATCTCGCGACCGTAACAAAGCCCATGAACGCGTTGCTCGAGAAAAATCGAAAATTCGTCTGGTTAAAAGAATGCCAGAGCGCGTTCGAAAAGTCGAAAACACTTCTCATTACGGAACCTGTTCTTACACACTACAACCCGGAACTTCCGGTTAGGCTCGCGTCGGATGCCTCACCGTTCGGTATTTCCGGTATATTGTCACACGTTATGCCAGATGGCTCAGAAAAGCCGATTGCGTTCGCTTCAAGGTCATTTACCAAAACTGAAATGAAATATGCTCAAATCGATAGAGAAGCATTGGCAATTTATTGGGAAGTACAAAAGTATTACCCATATCTCTATGGTAGAAAGTTCACATTTGTTACTGATTGCCAACCCCTCACTTCAATATTCAGCCCGAGCAAAAGCATTCCGGCAACGACTGCCGCACGCGTTCAGAGATATGCTTTATTTGTTCTCTGGATTCGATTACGATATACAGTACAAAAGTACTAAAATGCATACTAATGTGGACGGATTGTCGCGTTTACCCGCGCCGTCAAAGGAAAAAGGTAAAGAAATTTCAGTTGAAGATGTGTTCTACACTTCTCAATATGAACAAATTCCGGTCACGAGCGTGGAAATCAGCTGTGAAACTAGGCGGGAGCGCGTTATGTCACGTGTATTTAGGCAAGTACAACAAGGTTGGAATACCAATGATAATGACCCTCTTTTGAAAGGCTATTACGCGCGACGAAATGAATTGACGATTCACCACGGATGCTTAATGTGGGGCATGAGGGTGATAATTCCCATTAAGATGCGCGAACGTGTGCTTGATTTATTGCACATCAGCCATCCAGGTATCGTTAAAATGAAGGCACTAGCGAGTAGTTACGTCTGGTGGCCTGGCATTGACACTGACATCGAACACATGGTTAAAAGATGCGAACCATGTCAGATGCAACAGAAATCGCCCGCGAAAGTTCAGTTACACCCGTGGGAATGGCCTACGTCAAGTTGGGAGCGAATACATGTAGATTTCATAGGTCCATTTCTTGGACGCATGTGCTTGGTTATCGTAGATGCTCTTTTCGAAATGGCCAGAAGTCATCGAAATGAAATCGATAACTTCTGAAAGAACAATTGAAGAATTGCGTACAATATTCGCAAGATACGGCTTGCCCAAGCAATAAGTATCAGACAATGGTTGTCAATTTACATCTGAAGAATTTTCTCTGTTTATGAAGAGAAACGGGATATGTCATATAAGAACTGCGGTAGCAAAACCGTCCACAAATGGTCTTGTGGAAAGGTTCAATGGCTCTTTCAAATCTGCAATGCGCGCTTTAATGCATGAAAACACCGATTTCGATTTGAAGATCAACACTGTCTTGTTGGCATATCGTAATACGCCACATTGTACGACGGGGGAAACTCCTGCAAAACTGTTTTTCGGTCGGAATTTGCGCAGTAAACTTGATTTGATGATACCCGACACACAGACACGAGTCACTAATGGTCAAATGCAATAATCAATGGCTGACAATAGAAAAGTTCGCGAATTCGAATTAGGCCAACGTGTCTTAGCGCAAGATTTCAGACCTACTTCAAGGGAAAAATGGATCCCTGGGTCAATAGTTTCTCGAGATGGTCCACTATTATACAAAGTAGATATCGGGAATAATATGACATGGAAACGCCATGTTGATCAGCTTCGCGCGTCGGAAATGCAGTAGTATTCTTTCATAAATGTACCTGTTTTCACACCCTTAGACACTACTTTAAATGCCGCGAACACAAATGTCAGTGAACTTCAGCCGGCACCGAATTCGATGGAAATAAATGAGTCCCGGGATAATCGTTGTAATGATACGGATTTACGATTGCCAGAAAGACGCTATCCATTACGCAATAGAAGCCCGCCCAAACGCCTGCAGTACTAATGACACTGATGGTTTAATGTTAAGCCAATTACGTGTTATAGTGGCATACAGACATTAACTTTAGTTGGCAGGAGAGAAAGACAGGTCATCAGTTGTTTTTACAACCTGTGTCGAATTCGGACGCTCACTAATGTTCTTTGATTGCATGCTATAATGAATAAAAGGTCATGCTTAGTAAAGAGGTCATGAACTTGAAATGTTCAAGGTTTTATTGATTATTCATTATAATTGTTAGAATTGTGTACATTGATATTTACATGTAAACGCATGTGTTTGTATGTTCATTTTTATTTACATGTATGATCAATGAAATTAAAAGGGGAGAATTGTTGTGTATTTAGATAATGCCGCTTCGCCACGCCTACTTGTAAATGAAGCGTAGCAACGCACCGCCCCATGTTCTTCATAACTGCATGTTTACCTCTGATCTGGTTAGTTAGTTGTAAGGCATTGATCGCTTCTATCGTTGAATGATAATAAAGTAGCCACTGAAATTATATGCGTTTCACTTCGTTTGTTTACCCACACACAACAACTAATAATTTATTTTATTCGCAAACATATCAATGTTACACAATTTTAGAGACATGCAGTTAACGTATTTACAGTAAAACATACAGATAAATGATAATGCTTTGATGTTTGTTTTTTTTGTTTTTATAGACTTCCTGGTCAACATGCCTACGACGATTTTCCATTGAAGGAATTAAAAGATCAAATCACGACTTTTTTTCGCCTTGTTTTAAATGACAATAAAACTTGTCATTAACTATTGTTCAATAAGATTTAAATTTTACGGTACGTTGAAGGAAGCGTAATATGATATGATCTGATGAGCCGAAATTCATTATTCAGCTTTGCTCTGTTTACGATAAATAGAAAAGAACAAATGAGATCGATGCGACTTCCTTCTTGTACAAGTCGACTCATCTGAAGGGCCAGTGAAGTTTACACAAAACAAGCATACGGTTACTGTTAAAGCCACATAGAGACTCAGAATCAATGCATTTTTCGTAAATATTTCGTAAAATACAGTTAAACCATTTAAAATCAGTGTTCATCGTAGCAATAGCCAAAATTACAACGCTATATGTGGTATAAACACATTGATTTAACGAGATACAAACTGCTCGTTTTTAGTTTTTGTAGCACAATACATTTCATGTGGATTTCCCGCGACGATATCCGAACATTCACGGACAAACGCTAGATTGATTTCGAAGCCAATCTCGCGTTTGCCCGTAAAAGTTTGGGCAGCGTCGCGAGAAATTTACATGGAATATAATGTCACAAAAACAACAATAACAAATGAGGATTTTGTATCTCGTTCAACCTATGTTTCCAGACCACATCTAGCGTTGAAATTTTGGCTATTGCTATAAAGAGAACTGATTGTTTATGGGTTAACTTAATTTTATGAAATATCCGTTGATTTTATGTATTTAGGTGGCCTTAAATTGTGAATATTAATTCGATTTTCTGCTGCGAACTAGACCTCTATCGGTTTCAAAGAAGAGGACTTAAGATTGTAAATCCGTCCGTTAGATCGATCTTTCCGTCCTTCTGTCTGTCCGTCAATCCGTCCGTATGTTTGAATACATATACCTAAAATCTCTTATTTTTTTGTAACGGTTGTTTTGTATGTGCTACGAAACGACGGATTTTCATTAAGTGCAACAATATTGCATTATTTACATACTTTTTGACAGATACGGTACTAAGAAAGCACGATTTTGCAAAGAACTCGGTGTCTTCAAATTTCTACGGAATTTTTATCTCCCTCGACACTTTCGAAATTCGTTCCGTATCTTAAGATCTTTTTACTGTAGATCTTTCTCATGATGATTGTTCTTCATGAATGCCATAATGAGATTTGTTCAGTAGAAAGACAACAAGGTAACATAGGCAATTTATGTAAAAGATGGTTTCCGCAAAATAGCTTGAGAAGTGCTAATTGTATACTTTTCATATTAAGCCTGGTCTCTATGAAAACAAGATAGCGTTGGCGTTTCTATGTCAGACAATGTACACGTCATGTCGAAATATATATTTCAGAGCGTTAGTTTAGAATAACAGCCAATAACTCCGAGACTGTTCCTTTAAGTTACTTCTGTTAGTTGACCAATGACTTAACATTCGAGTTTGAAACACATTTTGACCTGAAGTCGGTACCATGGCGGACGTGAAAGCCATCAAGATTCTGGACAGGAATATTAAGAAGTTTAAGGATCTGCGCGCGCCGCCTGAGGACGATGATAAGTTCGAATCCTACAAAGACAACTTGGAGAAGGTAAGCCATATAATCTCTTAGAGAATATGATGATGATAATGATGATAATGATGATAGTGATGGTGATAATGATGATAATGATACTGATGATGAAGATGATGATGACGATGGTGGTGGTGGTGACGATGATCATGATTCGAAAGAAGGTTGTTTATTAATCAAAAGATCAATTTTCCTTACTTAACAACGATTTGCTGAGGCTTATCTGAATGGCAGTTAATACAACTTTATAAAACATAAGTTGGTGACAATAAACCAGAATTAAATGTATTGATATTTAAGTTCATATTTGAACAGTTGAGTATTAATTTCTGTTTGACGATTTTGAGATATTTCCATTGCATTTTATCATATTTGTAAAAACCATCTGTTATGCAAATTCATACATAATAGAGACTTAGAGCACAACCCTTGTTTGTATAATGTACACAGATTTCTAAATGTTACGAATGTAATGGAGAAGGTCGTCTCATGCGTAACTCGGTTTAGCATTTATTGTTTCCTTTACCCAATTGCACTGAGTAAAATAGACTAGTTATAATCGTAGGTTGTGGCCATACAAGATACTGGCTTATTTGTCGACAAAAATAACTTGTACGAATATTGTTTAAACATTCAACAAAAAGCAAGAAACAGAAAACTAGATTCGAAGCACAGCACCGCCAAATCTCATGTCGATTACACACACGAGTTTACAGATCATGTCAGGACCTAAATAACTTTTGCATGTGCGTTGTTATTTTATCAATAAGCGACTTTCAAGTGTTTCGATGCGATGAGTGAACCGTGGCAATATTTAGAAAATTACTTCTATAACACACGCACCGTTTGCAGCTTATTGAGACGGCCGTATCGGACGTGTTAGTTTATCAATAAGCGACTATAAAGTGTTTCGATGCGATAAGTGAACCGTGGCAATATATAGAAAAGTACTTCTAGAACACATACACCGTTTGCAGCTTATTGAGATTGCCATCTCGGACGTGTTAGTTTATCAATGAGCGACTATTAAGTGTTTCAATGCGATAAGTGAACCGTTGCAAAATATAGAAAATTACTTCTAGAACACATACACCGTTTGCAGCTCATTAAGGTGGCCGTCTCGGAAGTGACGCAGATAAGTGACTATGCTGAGAAGATCTTGCAGAGACTGCTCGAGCTCAGGGAAAGGATACCAGAGGAAATACGGAGGATAAAGGAAGTCGTCGAGAAGAAGGTTCAGCAACTGACGATAGAGGTTCAGCAACAGACGAAAGGTAGTCAATTAAGATTTTATTTAGCATTAAACAAAGTCCACACCACTAATATGATATAAATAAAATCCTTAATCAGATACGGGAAGCCTTTGCATTTTATCTCTAAATAACCGTCCATAATGTTATATGTTTGTAACAGAATTATGCAATTTCATTCACCTGAATTTGTTCACACATTCAGAAACAAGAAGTTACATATTACGTATTGTATTTATTTTGTATTTATTTTTGACCTTGTGGTCAAGGATAACCCATGAAGGTGCAAGCACTTATTTCCAATGGGGTCCATGGTTTTGCTGAAGAGACAGCAAGCAGAAGAGACAGTATTGGGATACAAGAAATCCGGGTGCAATACCCTAGCTCTTTGCGAATAGATACCTTGGTTCTTTTACGTGCTCAGTGTATAGCACCGATACACGCGATTATTACCTGGGTTTCATACCAGTACATCTCTAGTTGGGTGGGAAACACTTGAAGCATTTCTGAAATTTGCAGTGCCTCGACCGGGATTTGAACCAGGGACCTCTGGAATGGTAGACCAGAGTGTTACAAAATGTCCGGAGCGGCCAATGAGTGGCGACTGCGTCCCGGGGATGTATCTGCAACAGTTGCAGTCCATACAAAATATTGCGACCAAAACCAAACACTTAATGGACAGCCGACTGGCAGAGCTTATCAGCGAGACGGAGCGTCTGTTGGCGAAGATCAAGGACGGGGTTTCTCTTACAATGGAAGACATGGAATTCCTGAAAGGTTCGTGGGAAAAAACTTCATCTTGCACGGTCCTGTCTGATGTTTGTCTGTGCTCGAACTTATTTGGCAATTGTTTATTGTTCTATTAGTTCGGAAAATCTGAAAGTTTTGTAGACCAGGATGTTCGTTGAAAAAATATGCATACCACCCTTGATCTTACTTTAAGATTTAAAAAGAATAAAGGAAATGCACCACAAAATGCTATTGAACACAATGTTAAATTTATTTTTGCACGAACTTGGCCATTATAAAACAACATTTGAAGTTTTATTATAATACGTTTTTTTGTAATTCAGTCTTTCATAATTTATTAATTTCATTTTTTTCATGTGCAAGAAAACATTAATGTTCATTTGGTTAAAGGTTGCACAGATGCATGGGTAAACAGCAAAGGTAAAAGTTTTGAAGACAAGAAGCATGATAAAGAGAGAGAGGTATTTGATCATTAGTTTGTCGAACATATTAAATAATTCGCACAGTATTCCAAAAACTAATCTTTCGAAATATATTTACCGATATGTAAGATTGTATCATCGTTTTGTTTAAGAAGAATCGTTCCCATTTTGAGTTCAAATTGATTTCGGGTTGCAGATAGATGAAGTGTTGTAAGTGGATTTTTTTTACTTTTTCAAAATCATGTCAATGTTTCTTATTTCCACACCTCAACAATACACGTCAGTCAAGAGGAAAGACGAAACAACTTGAAAAAGAAAAAAGGATGGAGAAAGAGAGGCGTATTGCCCAGGAAAAGGCTGACCAGGAGGCAAGACGTCGCGACCCTAACAATTGGAAAACTGTCATGTGTGTATTTAAAGCTGGAACGAGTTTTTCAACACCGGCCAGTATTAACAAATCTCATTATGGAAATTTTAACCAAAGATTTACTTTGGGTTCTGACTCCTTGATGCTCGATAAAGATTGCAATTAATCAATTAATTTTGGGAATTTTACAAATATATAAGTGGTAAAAAGCACGTATTTGCAGATTCCATGCATTGCATTCCGTCAACGAACGACATAGAACGTGAAGACATTTTTGTTAGTTTCTTTGTTAATTTACAAGTTAGTAAATAGTAAAAGAGTTATATGTATTTATATGTGTATATATCGGTATTCATATATAAATGTTTAATTGAAAAAGATAACACAGATGGACATTGATATGTATTTTTATAAAAAAAGTTACGCGTACTCTAGATACAAAGACAAAGTTGATGATCGTAAAAGTCCGTCTCACGGTATGCAAGCTGCAGTTTCCTTCGCCGACAACGAGATGTACGAAGAAGACATTCAGTGTTTGGCAAGTGACGATTTTGACGGTTACAAGGCTGTACTGGGAAAGGAAGAAAAGGCTGTCAGTCGAATCATCAGCATAAACTCGAAGAAAGGAAACTTGGGAACAGAGGTAAGGTTAAGCAAATATCAACAGAGCACCAGCAATAGAAAACAGTTTTAATAGCCCGTGGTTTAATATTCGATTTTGTCCCTCCATATTATTAAATGTTTTTCCCATAAGTGACCGCAAAGTACTTGTGATTGCATTAAATAATAAAAATATAATAAAATACATCGTATAATAACACATGCTTATGATAGTATCCATTCAATGCACTTGCAGTAACTTGTTTGATCAATAAGTCATTTGTATTTGACAAAGATCATACAATTATGAAGCATTACATAAAATAAGGCCTTATAAAACATGGAAGTCTGATGTAGATTTTGCATTTAAAGTAACTGTTATCTCAGATACCTGCCCGCGTATTTATTCCATTTTTTATATCTCAGATACCTTTCCGCGTTTTTATTCCATTGTTATCTCAGATACCTGTCCGCGTATTTATTCCACACGTGACACTCGATAATAAAGCCGAAGAAGTGGTCATTAAACACAGTATCAACGGAGGTAAATGGGTAACAACAGAAGTTTTACAAGCTACGGAGAACGTTCAACAATCATGCGTAAGTTTTTTGTTTTTTGAGTTTTGTCCATTTCGATTATTAATTTGACTTCACTCATCCATATCTTTGAATTGAATTGTAAATTCAGTGGGCCAATATTATATGAGCACAGTATACATACTGGTCAATTTTTCGCTTATATCTTATATATAAGTGTTCAGTTATATATTCAACGGTTTTTATATTTTACATCACTTCTACAAAAGAAAAGTGGATTTTTAACTTTTTAGTTTCTGACCATATGCTATTTGTGTGCTGTAAAACTTGTTTTCACACAAAATTCCTGTTTTGTTATAAGGTATTCGGTTGTTTTTGCTGGTGAGTTGCGTTGTATTACTATTATAAGAAACATGACACCTGCTTGATCTATTGCTTTTATCTAGGGTTCATATGACGTCACACTGGCTGGTGTTGAACTGCGTGACGTCGCCAGTTGCAGGCTTGTTGCTGTTACGCGTCCGGCGATTCAAACTGTCAAGGTCAATAAGCAAGAGGCCCTCATTGGTTCCGACGTTGATTCCAGCGTTAAAGTGCTGATAGAAAAGGGGACATTCAAAGAGTCCAGTAGCATCGAACTTAAGGTTAGGGATAACATTAAATGCCTAAATTATTGTTTGTAAAGAGTAAAAGAGGCTTGGAGATGCTTTAAATGGTTCAAGTTTAACATGTTATCTCAAAAGCTGCATTAAAGTAAATAGAATTTAAACAAAAATGGAAAGAATTTTTTTGTCCCTTACAGGTCTCAAATCTTTGTACTTCAGATTGTGAGTAACTTTGCAATTCGGACTGTTATAAGTTAAATTTTTTATTCAGATGATACAGGTGTTACTACAAAATGTAGCGAAAAAAAAACTTTCCAAATTATTCGATCGTTTCGCGTTTGTAAGATTATATTGATTGTTTCAATGTCCGAAATATCATTATTCATAAACGAAAATGTATTAAATATGATTTATGCCATAAGTTTCATTTAGCTCCCTGTTGTACAGTTTTCATTAAGTGTTTGAATCCGTTACGAAATGTTGAAAAAAAGTCATTATGACAATCTATTTACAAGTCCTTATTATGTAAGTATTATTTAGTTCCGAATATTCGGAAATAATAGCATACTGTGATATATCATTCGTTTGTTTAGTGAAAAGTAAATCTTTTTTTTTTCATTTTCTGCCTAATAACAATCAATTATTGTTAAACTGTGATGTTTGGTTAGCCATCAAACAGGTTAAAAACAAATCTTTGAATTGATCGTTCCATGGCGATGATGCTATTATACATCATTGTATTTTAAAAGTTGTTTGGATGCAGTGCATATCTTTGGTGTTTTCATGATTCGCGCCATAATGTGTATAGTTGAACCATATTTTGTTATATACTAATAACTTTAACATTTATCACCTTATCACTTACGAGATCATCTTTATCATCTTCTCATGTGGTGCCTGTTCTATGACAAATATCTCTGAACGTTCTTCAACGCGTATCGGTCCTCCAGCGAGTCCCTCCAGCTGCAACCAGATTTCGGCGCTAGGTGTTTTTTGGCTACTCTCTTCTTCTTCCATTGGGAGTTCTAGGTGATAAACTGCTTTGTCGTTTTGGATGAAGGGATGTCTTCCCAAACGAGATGCATCTTTTTTGATCCCCATAAGGTGAAGTTGGTCTTGTCAGATAAGCGTATTTTCAGGATCTGTCTCTGAGACTGCGTTGTCGCATGGGATGCAGGATTGCGAAAGTTGAGGTCTTTTCATCGCTAACGTCTCTTAACGATTTCTTCACAAACGGGATTCTGAATTTTGCTCCACAATAATGTAAAGGTGATATTGTCATGCAAGCGAATCTTCAGGATCTTCGCGAGACAGGTGTTGTTGAAGACATGGATTTTCTTCACGTTGGTGACGGTGGTTCGCCAGGCATCTGCTCCATAGATTAGAATGGACTTCAACTTCACTTAGTGGTGATGCTTATTTCAATGAATTCCCAGATGATAAAAGGCTTGTGCTTTACCGATATGGTTTCTGACGTCTGCATCCGTTCTTCCATGGTTGTTCAAGATTCTGCTAAGATTGGTAAAGTTTCCCACCTCTTATATCGCCTCACATTGGGCTGTGATAGTTGCGTTGTTGTTTGCGTTGTAATTGAAAACCTTTTTTTGCCCTCTTTTGATGGTAACGCTGAGTTGTCTGCGCTGATGTAGGCATTTTTGGCATATGTTTTTGTATGCAAGAGAGAACAGCCGCGAAATCGTCAGAAAAGTCGAGGTTGTCTAACTGCTACCAAAGAGTCCAATTGATTACTTTTAACTTCTGGTCCTTCAATGTCTTTATAATACAGTATTTGGACTTCAGGAACAGGAAAGGAGAGAAAAAATAGTCTTTCTTCCTTCCGATATTTACTTTGAATCGACGGTTAATTGTATGCCACAAACGATGCTGCTGGTAATTCCTTCAAAAAAACTTTCAGATTATGTTGGTGATCTTTTTTGAAACTCGGTAGTATTGCATTTGATAAGAGGGACAGCCGACGAACGCTAACGAACGCAATCTACGTGACTTAAACGCGGTATGCCGAAAAAAAGATTATGCACTGAAAAGATATAGCAAGCTTTTATGAAGACCTCAGTTGAGATTGAATTCGGCACACAATTGGTGAATCAAGCATGTCTTAACCCTTTACCACTCAGAAGCAAAGTGGAAATAGCTTTTGCAACCATCATAAAACCAGAACAGGCTGTGAGCGAATCGCAGTCTTGTTCATGGTTCTACATCGTCTATCTATTTGATTTAGCAACTGTTCGTCGGAGCCTAGCACTGGATTATGTTAAATCTACACAGAACCAGTCCATCTTGATTCGCTGATTCCTATTAAGGCGAGGTTGAACTTTTCGGACATTCTATGTACCGATGATGGTGGTGATGCTGTTCGCTTTCAGTTGACTAACAGCATGGCGTCAGAAACTGTTGGTCAAGCTGGGGTCCATTTTCTACCAGCAATGTCAGCCTGTATGCTGTTGGGAGTTTCTTTTTGCTGTTGGTTTTCACATGGTATTGTAGGTTACCATGTATGCCACCATTCTCTTTCTTCAGTAGGTTTTCTTACCGTCAGCGGCGTTAAGAACGACACTAGAACACTTAATTAATGTGTGTAATAATCGCTTTTCAGTTCACGGTTTGGCAATCATTTTTTTATTCTCAGTCAGTAAAGGTAACTTTTATTTATATCGTTAAACGCTTGTTTGGTTTGTGATGAATTCTGGGCCAAGTTTAAAGTATTAAATCGGTTAAAACCTCCATGATCCTTCCAAGGTTGTGATTACAGTTTTAATCATGATCTCTTTACATTGGTGCTTTAAAAGAAGTGGTTACGAGCCAGAATTTGTTTTCCTAGATAAAGTTTCAGGAGTTTAATTGGTTGCTACATTTTATTACATATATATATATATATATATATATATATATATATATATATATATATATATATATATATATATATATATATATATATATATATATATATATATATATATTTATATATTCCGTTTTTATTTTATCCTATCAGAATGCATAATCATTAGAATTAACCGGTGATTTGCATTAAATTTACCTTTGCAATAGCTGAATTGAGTTTTAATCATTATTTTATTTTGCGTTTTGTGATTTTTTCTTTATATTCTATCTTTTCCTGCAAGTCATATTTTGTAAAAGCAATCGATAAGTTGCTTTAATCTATCGTATAGTGATAGCAATCGCTGTACTCGTAATGCGACGTTTAAACATTGTATTCACTAACGACTCTAACTTTGCGTAATTGGGCAGGCGTTGTGTTTCTTGACTAAAAGCACATGTTTAGGATAAGTACAAATCCTTATACCAATTGAACGTCGTAGAGAATATTTGTTGGAATCGGTGGTATATTTATTTTAATTTACGAGTGATTATATAAAATATATGTTTTCTATGATCAAGAGTAAATTAAAATCGATATTCCATAGAATCCAACACATTGTATTTTTATTTTATGCTTACACGTGATGATTTTTGTATTTTTGCCATTCCGGACAATCTAATTCCTGTTGGGCGCCCCGTTATGTCATTAAATGTTCAATATAAGCTAATATGTATGTTGTTATAAACATTCAATGCAAAGTAGTCGCCCTTGGTGAAGTTGGGGGTAACAATGGGGAAACCAAACATATCTTAAAATGATTTCGCTCAAACAATAAAAGTTATTGATAATCTTCAGTTATTTTTCACTGTTTTAAACAGTGAATCATAAATTTTAATTCACTGATATTTCTCTATAAACCACCAGAAAGCATAAAATAAAACATTTACCCCTCGATAACTGTCAAATATGTTGTACATTAACACTAGACGCAGTATTCGACGCGCTGGACTTGTTCCAGACATTATATACCTATCAAATGTACCCAATTTTAGCTCTTGTTAGAGATCAATTGCCCATTATTTGTACTGCGAAACTCGAGTAGTCACAGCGGTCGAACCAGAGACATTTTAATCCCAAAACCAGCGCCCTTAATATGATATTATTTTTTTAATAGTTCGACCAACTGAAACCTCAAATGTTTCTGCCAGGTACAACCCATACGTTTGGTGGATAGGCACGAATGCATGCTTCATGATGAGCAGTGGAAGCACGTACAGAGTTCAACATCCATGGTGTCGATGACATGTGCATCCCCGCCAGCAGGACAAATCAAAGTGGCATTTTCGGATGTTCACAAATTAGGTAGTAATATTGTACAAGAATAAAACACACATTATTGCATTACAATTTCATTATCAGTTTGTAAGGGTGCGGATGCGATCGCAAAACAATATTAAGTGAATTTGTTTGACGTGTTTTATTCAGTTTAATCAAAAACCGACAATGTCAACGGTTTAATTACCAAATCGGCAGTTCTCGGGCATTATCAGCTTGTCTAATTGCGGCCCTTTTATATTCAAATTTTTATGTTCAAAAATCTTATCCACAATCCAAGGTTATGGCGTTACCATGGAAATAAAATGTGATATTTAAAACACATTCATTAGATAATTGTCAGCTTTTCCGCACTTTTATTGTCACTCAAATAAAAAAATGATTTGCGCCTGCAATGTCTGTTTTTCTGTTTTTAAAGAAGATAATGTTGTGTATTTTTATTACTTGTTTTTCGACGTTCAATATCTATTTTTTTTAAACAATTGATTTTAGAAAATACCAGAACTAGACATTCTAATCCGTTCTAAAACCAAAATGTCATTTCCCATTGGGTGTTCTGAAACAGTTTGTACAGAGATATGTTTACACGTAATTTCGCTTAGGGATCACTGCTTCTCACTATGGAATGCCGCCTGAATGGGCTGAATGTATCTAATAAAAAAGGACGTATAAATTGACGGAAAAGAAGCGGATACAAGCAGAATGAATTACGCAAAAATTATAGTAAAAATGATACTACTGTCAGTTTTAATTGACAGACTGTGGTTGGTCGGCCAAACTGCTCCAGGGTGTAATACGTGGAATCTATCGGCAATACTTTTGTAGGAAGCATTTAATGCTCTTAAAAGGAATGATCAATAAATATGGACAAAATTAGTGTATTCTACGCTTTTCGCCTGCCTTTAGTAGTTATATAGAAATTAAATATCAACAGTACATTTCGCACTAAAACGGTTGATGCATCCTCGGTAACAAAAATGAAATCGGTGACGAAATGCACATCTTCTTATATGCCATCTTTTCAAAAAAAAAGAGCAAAACATATTTAACGTAAATATTGGTTACACCCAAATATAATTGAATGTAAACAACTGATGTGCGTTAACAGTCCAATTGCACAACGAAATACTGCGCAATTTATTAAACAAATAATTGACTTCTTCAAACGTACTAAGTCTCATTAAAATACTTGTAGCACGAATCATAACCCACAGACCATTTTATTTTATTTTATTTATAATGGTTTAATTAACCCTACGTCTATATCTTAAAAAAGCAACAGGCACACAATTTATTTTAATTGTTGTCGCAGTTTTGGGGAATTCCGTCGAGCTTATCATGTTGTGAAACTAAGTAACGAGATTATTTCGGTTTTGTCTTGTCGCGTTGTATAAATGTGTCATTAAACCAAATATGGTTAAACATATTTACTTGAAACATAAACTAAACCTTAAATTGTCTAGCCTGCTTCATGCACTAAATAATGTTATTTTAGATACAAAGTAAATTGCTGTTCCTTTGCGCAAAATATTTATAATATTAAATGATTGAGTAAGATATACGTTTAAGAAGTTAATTGTTAATAAATTAAATTACAGTAAAAGTATTGAATAAAATATAACTATTGAAAACAACGTTTGGAAAGATTTTGTATTTGAAAAATCATTATTTTTGTTTTACTGGTGTTGCAGTTGGTGTAACATTAACCAAATCAAGTCACAAAGCTAAACAGTTTTTTTTTAGGCAGGAAGTCAGCGGACCGCCGTGTACATCTTTTCCAGACGGATGACTCAGACTGGAAACTAGCAGATTTCGAGTACAGACCGTCGACTGGAACCACTCTCCTGTTACTTCCACCAAACAAAATGGCATACAGGTAGGTGCAGTTTGGTATTGGTTTTATTCTTCATTTCAAACGTCGATCGTAGAGTTCAAAGGTTTGGTCATTTTGTTTGTCAATCTGTCTAGTCCTGAAAATTATTGAACTGTTATCTTGTATGAGGCGATGTTTCGCACAAAAGATCAATACCCATTCCTCCGATGGAACGGTCAAACTTAATTTTCAGATGTCATTTCAAATCTGCTAAATAACTGTTATTTCTGTATGAATAGTTGAACAGCAGAAATGTACCATGTGTTACAGATAAACCGCTAAATAACTGTTATTTCTGTATGAATAGTTGAACAGCAGAAATGTACCATGTGTTACTGATTAACCTTCAAAAGCGGATATAAAAAACTATTTGTATAAACGTGTATCAATATCCTCGACAGTTTTTTAGTTTTCTTCCTTATTCCCATATTACCAGAATTGATTTGCTCCCTTTTGGAACACAATTATTATTAAAAACAATAACACAGCTATAAATGATAAAAACAATATGATATGTTTTGAGAAGTTATTTGTGGTATAAAATGTGATGCATAATAAAAGCAATTGGTCATATAATTTTTATTACAGACACGCAGATGTTAAAACAAGTTCTGTCTTGATATAATTTTGGGATTTTCCTTAGTTAAATATTATGTTGCCTTTCAACTAAATGTTGTTTTTTAAGAAACATTCTGATTTAATACAGGGTCGTTGATATCGGGATAAGTGGCGGCATGTCGGACAAAGATGCAATAAAAGTCATAGCCACCTTTCAACCCGCTAATGGTACAGAGGCAAAACTAATTTTCCGTCAAAAAAGTGAGAACCCAAAAATTGCTATACTGCTCGTTTCCGAAAGTCATCTTGTAGATGAAAACATCGCACAACTCAAATCAAGCGGATACGATTTCGGTAAAGCTATTGTTAATTTATAGCATTATTTTGTTCAATATGATGTCCTTCAACGCACGCACGAGACTGCATTACATGAAGGCCGGGTGTGTGTACCATTTTATTTTAATAGACAATTTGATGTTGGGACCCTTCTTATATAAAAACTACAATATGCGACTATTGAGTGTTTAAAGGGGCCTTTTTACAGATTTTGGAATGTTTTCAAGTTTGTCATTAAATGTTTTATATTGATGAATGTAAACATTGGTTCTTAAAAGCTCCTGTAAAAAATCAAAAATAAAGTTTAAAAAAAAAATAAAAAAAATAAACCTCAGCAGTGCTCGAACCACTGATCCATGGAGTCGTGGAGTAAAAGGTCTACGACATAGACATCTCGGCCATCTTTCCAGATAAAATAACAAATGTATTTTATACTCTTTATAAGTAATCCAGGTAGATAAACAAAATATAGCGACAACAACAGAACTCGCCAAATTATTAATTCGTTTCGCGACGAACGCTTTATAATTTTTAGGTTTTTAAATCGTCCAAAGATGCATATAATTGCTATTTTAGAGCATTGCAAATGTTCAGTATTACTGTTTCCTCACAAATATCAAAACTAAAACGAAAATTTGCGAATCTGAAACAATGCCCCTTTAATGATTTAGTTTGGGAACGGTATTTGCTATGTGGAGGAACCGCCATGAACCCCAACCCGTCCGGTATTAAGACCTTATGCCTTCTTACTTGGAAAAAGTAAAAAAACTTCCTTTATATAACCATTTTGTTCTGCACCTAGGCCCAGAGCCAAGCAAAGAAGTGTGCCTCTCGGAAGGTCAGATTATAACCATAACATCAGAGGGATGTGTGGACTTGACTCAAGTAGACCAAGATAAGGTGGGTCGGATTATGTACATTGCATCAGGGGGATGCGTTGGCTTGAGTCAAGTAGACCAAGGTAAGGTGGGTCATATAATGAACATAACATCAGAGGGATGTGTGGACTTGAGTCAAGTAGACCAAAATAAGGTGGGTCAGATTATGAAAATATCACCAGAGGGATGCGTTGACCTGAGTCAAGAAGACCAAGATAAGGTGGGTCAGATTATGAACATAACATGATAGGGATGCGTGGCTTGAGTCAAGTAGACCAAGATAAAGGTGGTCAGATTATGAAAACAACAACCGAGGGATTTGTTGACTTGATTAAAATAGAGCAAGATATGATGTACCAGATTATGAACACAACATAACATTAGAAAGATGCGTGGACTTGAGTCAATTAGACCGAAATAAAGTGGGTTAGATTATGAACATAACATCAAAGGGATGTGTGGACTTTAGTCATGTAGACCAGTATCAGGTGGGTCAGATTATGAACATAACATCAGAGGGATGCTTTGACTTATGTCAAGTAGACACAGATAAGGTGGGTCTGATTATGATCATAATATCAGAGGGATGCGTGGACCTGAGTCAAGTTAACCAAGATAAGGTGGGTCAGATTATGAACATAACATCAGAGGAATGCATGGACTTGAGACAAGTAGACCAAGATAAAGTGAGTCAGATTATGAAGATAACATCGAAGGGATGCGTGGACTTGAGTCAAGTAGACCAAGATAAGGTGGGTCAGATAATGAACATAGCATCAGAGGGATGAGTGGACTTGAGTCAAGTTGACCAAGATAAGATGGGTCAGATTATGAACATAGCATCAGAGGGAAGCGTGGACTTGAGTCAAGTAGACCATGATACGGTCGGTCAGATTATGAACATAACATCAGCGGGATGTGCGGACTTGAGTCAAGTAGACCAATATTAGTTGGGTCAGATTGTGAACATAACATCAGAGCGATGTGTGGACTTGAGTCAAGTAGATCTAGATGAGGTGGGTCAGATTATGAACATTACATAAAGGGATGAGTTGGCTTAAGCCACCGAGACCTGGTACTCCAAATTATTAATGTATGAAACGGATTAGCAAAATTGATCGAATACCGAGATCACAAAGTTCAGAGTATAAAGGTAACATAAGGGATTTCTGTGCCTGAGTTAAGTAGACCTTTTGCCAAGTAAAACGAGATTGGGTCGTCAGATTATGAATACAACATCAGCGAGATGCGTGAAATTGAGTAAAATAACACGAGATCAGGTAAATTATGTTATGAACATAACATGAGCGGGATATGTGGTATAGATTCAAGTAAACCGAGATCAGGTAAGTCATATTATACTCATAACACCATAAGGAGATGTTTAAGTGAGCGAAATTAACCGACAGCAGGATTGTCGAAGCGTCAAAGATCAAATTAGAAACAGATATTCTGTATAGTTTAAATTTTAAGGCCCTTCCAAATGTTACGTTCTTAACTGGTTCAACATCAAATAAAACTGGGTTTTCATTACAAGCCTTATATATTTCAGTAGTATTTTTCCAATTAAGCCTTTCCATAATATGTACTTGTTGGTATGCAGACATTCGACAAAAACTAAAATCAAATAATGACACAATTGTTATTTTCTCCTTTAGTTAAATCACAAATTCTTCGCCTACATGAATCCAGTCAATCTGCGTCTTTCCATCGCCTACCAGAAAGATATCCGGGCCCTCCGAGCGTCTGGCAAGCCCTATGACGGTTACATTGTCGTAACGTTGAAAAGCGAAGCTGGTGAGCCGTTAGATACCGTGCGACTTGGCATGTCTTTTGAGGTAGGTGTAGTTTTTTTTTAAAGTACAACCACCCATTAACAAATATACGCTAAACTGCTGAATAAACGCAAATGTATGTTATAATTTCTTCATTTACGTTGACGGACAGTGGAAACTATATCGATTAAAACTGTCTTTAGTGGCGTATATAAGTGATGTTTAAGGTATAAATACAAATATATCGTTGATGGCAGTCAAAGAAATATCAAAAACATATAAATATGTATTGGTTGCACAAAACGGAAATGGTGTATTAAGCAAACTTCTCTCCTTTTACATAGCGTGTATTGAACACAATACTGATTTTATACATAATTATTTCGATACATATATACATGTTTAATTAAAATAATTGCTTAAAAAAGCATGAAATAAATAGAGTTTGGTTAATAACACTCGAGCACGGTTCGTATTGTCTGTACAGAGCATTCGGGGAAGTGGCTTCGGAGGTATGTACACAGAACGGTCTGACGAGCTGAATTCTTCCAAGGCCAAACCGCTAACAAAACTACAACCTAGGAAAAAGTAGATTGTCTACAAAACACTCTAACGAATCGTCTGAAGTAACACTATGATCGAACTCTAATGTTTTGTTCTTAGAACAAAACTGTATTTATATAATACTTCGCTTTACTTGTGTGATTGTTTTTTTGTATAAACATTGTGTTTTATGTGTGTTTTTCCAAAAACTTATAATGGTGTCCTTATCCTATATGTGAATTTTAGCTCGGCTGTTTTCGGAGAAAACCCGAAGTATTGTCATAGCCAGCTCGGCGTCCGCCGTCCGGCGTCTGCCGTCCACCGTCCGCGTTGTGCTTAAACCTTAAAGTTGGCTCTAAAATCAAAGTGCTCTCACCAACAACTTTGAAACTTCATATGTAGCGTCACCTTGATGAGTTCTACACGCCACACCCATTTTTGGGTCACTAGGTCAAAGGTCAAGGTCACTGTGACCTCTTATATTAAACTTTAACATAGGCTCTAAATTCAAAGTGCTTCTACCTACATCTTTAACACTTCATATGTAGAAACACCTTGATGAGCTCTACACCCCACACCCATTTTGATTCACTAGGTCAAAGGTCATAAAATAAACTTAAACATAGGTAGAAGTCCTGAAAATGTAAATATTCTATCGACAGATGCATATTCTCTCAGATGAGTTCTTCTCGTCACTTACCTTTCTTCCTTTACTTCTGACAAGCTTTCATTTATTGAAAACTGCACCCACAGCCGAGCGTTGGAACCCGCTATGCGGTGTTCTTGTTATTTATAATTCAATATGTATTGCTTTTCAACTCACCGGTATTTTGGTCAATCTATGACCGGCGTCCGGCGACGTCAACTTAAAGCTCGTAACCACTCTAGATGCCGCAATGCTTTCATTCAATCTTGATTAAAATAGTTCAGAATGTTTATCTTAACAATATTTTGGCTTAGTTTGAATATGGGTTACGTGTGTTACCATTCTAGAAGCCACATATATGACTCAATATTTTTGAAACTTTGTCAGAATGTTTATCATGACACTATCCAGGCTGAATTTAAATGTTGGTCATGTTCGTCTTAAACTTGATAACCAAGTCAAATCCTAGATATTCTTGTGCTTACTCTTGCCGCCACATGTAGTACATAACAGCCATTATTGCTGTATTGTTATTATATGAAAAATGCATACATGGTTTAGTTTTTATGACTATTATTTTGTTGTAAGTTGTTTTGTTAAAAAAGTTAGCCATTAAAAACCAAAAAATAAAAAATACCAAAACTCATTTTTAA
The DNA here is from genome assembly GCF_020536995.1 of Dreissena polymorpha. NCBI lineage: Eukaryota > Metazoa > Mollusca > Bivalvia > Myida > Dreissenidae > Dreissena > Dreissena polymorpha. The sequence goes on along the minus strand of NC_068369.1, from coordinate 66,934,357 downwards.
TAATGCTGCCATAATTTTATGAAAAATAATTGACTGAAAATAATTTTATGATTTACGCTTACACATAAACGAATACCATCATGAACAGATTGTTATTTTACGGCCTAAAGAACCTTTACTCCATATACCCCAAAAATGGAATCTTTTCAACAGAAAAAACACACATTTGTTGTTTTAATTCAAACATAAATAAAACATTTATCTACAACTGTCTACCGAGAAAAACTTAAAAATATAATCAATATAATATTAGAAAGTGAACGTATACGTACCAGTATCCCAATAATTCAAATTTGTTGAGCACGTGGTTCTTAGTATATGTTGTTCACGTAGAGATATAGAGGATATTTTTTGGATTCATTGGATTATCGATTTTAATTCACGAGTGATCATAGAAAATAATATTTTCACGAGTGGCGCAGCTTCATATTTTATAGTTTTATATTTTCTATGATCACGAGTGAAATAAAATCGAAATATCACCGAATCAAACACATTTTCTTTTTATGTTATGCTTATTTTTCACAGTTTATAAACATTGTTAAAGAGTTTAACTAAAGAATTTCGCTGGAATAATGAGGTCATTTCGTCAAAAACTGACGTCAATTCACAGTAAACACTGAGAATTATCGATAATTTTCACTGATAATTTTCATTAATTGAAACAGTGAAGTTATCAGAATTAATTCACTGATATTTCTCTTTAAACCACCGGAAAGCATAAAATAAAAATCGTCGATTTTTTTTCTGTTAACAGAACAGTTAGATTGTTATCTTGAAAAAATTACCTACGTCCTTTGCGTATACTAAATATCACAATGCACAGACGTTAATAATAACACTTATGCTACTCAAGAAAAATGTTTCACTAATGTTACTTCAGAAAATGTGCAAATCTCCAGTCACGGCAGCAACACTATTCCCGTGTATTATATGGCATTACACCATTCGTTTTTTAAACATAATAATACTACCGTTTCGTTGCAAATATAATAAAGTGCCCCAAAACTACAATTATGATAAAACATTTCAATTTATAAAGAAACAGCATTCATAAGGAATCTGTTTCTCATGTAAACAGGAATACGACCAAGCATAGTGTAAAACGATTTTTATATAGGCATACTTTCATAAATATTTCATACGAATGCATTAAGTGGACTTGGTCATAGATTGTTTAAATTTCAATTGTCCAACTTTTGTCACAGAGTTTACCAACAAAATACTTGTCCTGAATGACAAGCGGATAATAAAAACCTCTCCTTGTAAATCTGAAAGGAGCATCCTTTAAATTAAACATTATTTACGCTTTTTAAAATCTCATAAGTCTTCCAGAACCAAAAAATTGCCTGTTCTGATTTGTTAATTCGACACATAGATCAAAAGTAGGTTCTTCTAAAATATACGAGCAATCGTGTTGGCGTAAACTTCTTCGTTATAAATGTTCCTGAAGTAAAGAAATTAATGGATGATATCATGCAAAGGTGGTAAATAAATGTTTTTTATGAACGTTCCTCGTTTACTTCATTTCCTGGTTTTATATTGCAGGAATACAAATGTTGACCTTTAAATCGTATATTCTCGCTTTATGATTGCAAGAACGCATTTATGTTACTTTGAAATTCTTGGCTGAAGATTTTCTTGCGCATATCCATGTTAACTTCCGGCGGTAGTTTTCTCACTGTTCCACCGTTTCATTGCTCAAGTTCACAATCGTTACGTCTATCCAACTGTTCAAGAGCCTCTCGGAGTGCTTGGTCATCGTCAGTTTTGCGTTTGTTACCGTCGGTATTGGGTTGTTTGCTCAGTTGATTTGGTGTCGTGTTCTTCGCGGCTGTTGGTGATATCGATGCTGACATACGTTTTGGTGCGGACGAAACCCAATATTTTGTTTATACTGGCGTTTCTTTGGTCTCGATTTCAACAATTGGTACATTGTCATCGATTTCCGATTCCGATTTTTCTTTGTCCTGCATTTTAAACTTTACTTTTACCACCCTTTAAATCGAATCCAATATTCTTTTTCTTCTTCTCTTTGCCTTCTTTTGCTTGTTTTACTTTCTTTTTCTTTTTGTCATCAGAGGACTTGTCCGATTCCGAGACCTCGCTTTCGTTGCTTATTCTTCCCTTTACGGCGATCAGAATGCTTTTCCTATTCGCTTTCGCTGCTTTCTGATGGTGATACATTTCGAATCTTGCCTTTGCGTGTTATTTTCTTCTTACTCTTGTCCACACTCGTCACAATGATACTTATATCCGAGTCAAAACTCTCGTCGTTTCGACGTTTGTTTTGTGTCTTCTTCACACAAGTACCGCCCTGTACAATTAAAAAAAAAAATCTTTTTCGAAAAATATGGTCTTTACTCGGGCCAAATGCCTCAATGCTCTGGTAAAATCGCGTATTCAATCGACGGTGTTAGGTTTAAAGTGTTGGTGTTGGACAAAAAATGTCAATACTGTACCTCTTCTGTAAGAGTGTAAAAATGCTTAGTTTACTTATGCTTAATTTCACTCCCTCTCCATCAACCATTCATTGTATCTTCCTATACTGGTACCCGAGCGGTAATCACCATGCATTGTATCATCCTATACTGGTACCCGAGCGGTAATCACCATGCAGTGTATCCTATTCTGGTACCCCAGCGGTGATCACCATGCATTGTATCCTCCTATACTGGTACCCTAGCGGTGATCACCGTGCATTGTATCATCCTATACTGGTACCCCAGCGGTGATCACCGTGCATTGTATCCTCCTATACTGGTACCCCAGCGGTGATCACCATGCATTGTATCCTCCTATACTGGTACCCCAGCGGTGATCACCATGTATTGTATCCTCCTATACTGGTACCCCAGCGGTGATCACCATTCATTGTATCTTCATATACTGGTACTCCAGCGGTAATCACCATGCATTGTATCATTCTATACTGGAACCCCAGCGGTGATCACCATGCATGGTATCCTATACTGGTACCCCAGCGGTGATCACCATGAATTGTATCATCAAATACTGGTACCCCAGCGGTGATCACCATGTATATTATCCTCCAATAGTGGTACCCCAGCGGTGATCACCATGAATTGTATCATCCTATACTGGTACCCCAGCGGAAATCACCATGCATTGTAAACTGCTATACTGGTACCCCAGCAGTGATTAACATGCATTGTATCCTCCTATACTGGTACCCCAGCGGTGATCACCATGCATTGTATCCTCCTAAACTGGTACCCCAGCGGTGATCACCATGCATTGTATCCTCCTAAACTGGTACCCTATCGGTGATCACCGTGCATTGTATTCTCCTATACTGGTACCCCAGCTGTGATCACCATTCATTGTATCCTCCTATACTGGTACCCTATCGGTGATCACCATGCATTGTATTCTCCTAAACTGGTACCCCAGCTGTGATCACCATTCATTGTATCCTCCTATACTGGTACTCCAGCTGTGATCACCATTCATTGTATCCTCCTATACTGGTACCCCAGCGGTGATCACCATGCATAGTATCCTCCTTTACTGGTACCCCAGAGGGGATCACCATGCATTGTATCCTCCTATACTGGTACCCCAGAGGGGATCACCATGCATTGTATCCTCCTAAACTGGTACCCCAGCAGTGATCACCATGCATTGTATCCTCCTATACTGGTACCCCAGCGGTGATCACCGTGCATTGTATCCTCCTATACTGGTACCCCAGAGGGGATCACCATGCATTGTATCCTCCTATACTGGTACCCCAGCGGTGATCACCGTGCATTGTATCCTCCTATACTGGTACCCCAGAGGGGATCACCATGCATTGTATCCTCCTATACTGGTACCCGAGAGGTGATCACCATGCATTGTATCCTCCTATACTGGTACCCGAGAGGTGATCACCATGCATTGTATCCTCCTATACTGGTACCCCAGCGGTGATCACCGTGCATTGTATCCTCCTATACTGGTACCCCAGAGGGGATCACCATGCATTGTATCCTCCTATACTGGTACCCCAGCGGTGATCACCGTGCATTGTATCCTCCTATACTGGTACCCCAGAGGGGATCACCATGCATTGTATTCTCCTATACTGGTACCCCAGCGGTGATCACCGTGCATTGTATCCTCCTATACTGGTACCCCAGAGGTGATCACCATGCATTGTATCCTCATATACTGGTACCCCAGCGGTGATCACCGTGCATTGTATCCTCATATACTGGTACCCCAGAGGTGATCACCATGCATTGTATCCTCATATACTGGTACCCCAGCGGTGATCACCGTGCATTGTATCCTCCTATACTGGTACCCCAGAGGGGATCACCATGCATTGTATCCTCCTATACTGGTACCCCAGAGGGGATCACCGTGCATTGTATCCTCCTATACTGGTACCCGAGCGGTGATCACCATGCATTGTATCCTCATATACTGGTACCCCAGTGGTGATCACCATGCATTGTATCCTCCTATACTGGTACCCCAGCAGTGATCACCATGCATTGTATCCTCCTATACTGGTACCCCAGCGGTGATCACCATGCATTGTATCCTCCTATACTGGTACCCCAGCAGTGATCACCATGCATTGTATCCTCCTATACTGGTACCCCAGCGGTGATCACCATGCATTGTATCCTCCTATACTGGTACCCCAGCAGTGATCACCATGCATTGTATCCTCCTATACTGGTACCCCAGAGGTGATCACCATGCATTGTATCCTCCTATACTGGTACCCCAGCGGTGATCACCATGCATTGTATCCTCCTATACTGGTACCCCAGCGGTGATCACCGTGCATTGTATCCTCCTAAACTGGTACCCCAGCTGTGATCACCATGCATTGTATCCTCCTATACTGGTACCCCAGCGGTGATCACCATGCATTGTATCCTCCTATACTGGTACCCCAGCGGTGATCACCATGCATTGTATCCTCCTATACTGGTACCCCAGCGGTGATCACCGTGCATTGTATCCTCCTAAACTGGTACCCCAGCGGTGATCACCATTCATTGTATCCTCCTAAACTGGTACCCCAGCGGTGATCACCATGCATAGTATCCTCCTATACTGGTACCCCAGAGGGGATCACCATGCATAGTATCCTCCTAAACTGGTACCCCAGAGGGGATCACCGTGCATTGTATCCTCCTAAACTGGTACCCCAGTGGTGATCACCATGCATTGTATCCTCCTATACTGGTACCCCAGCGGTGATCACCATGCATAGTATCCTCCTAAACTGGTACCCCAGCTGTGATCACCATGCATTGTATCCTCCTATACTGGTACCCCAGCGGTGATCACCATGCATGGTATCTTCCTATACTGGTACCCCAGCGGTAATCACCATGCCTTGTATCAGTAAATAAAAGGTATCCCAGCGGTAATCACAATGCATTATATCCTCCTATACTGGTACTCCAGCGTTGATCACCATGCATTGTATCCACTTATACTGGTGCCCCAGCGGTGATCATTATGTATTGTATCATCCAAGGCTGGTACTCCAGCGGTGATCACCATGCATTGCATCGACCTAAATTGGAACTACAGCGGTGATCACGATGAATTGTATCCTCCTATACTGGTACTCCAGCGGCGATCACCGTGCATTGTATACTCCTATACTGGTGCCCCAGCGGTGATCACCATTCATTGTATCCTCCTATACTGGTACTCCAGCGGTGATCTCGATGCAGTGTATCCTCCTATACTGGTACTCCAGCGGTGATCACCGTGCATTGTATCCTCCTATACTGGTACCCCATCGGTGATCACCATGCATAGTATCCTCCTATACTGGTACCCCAGCGGTGATCACCATGCAGTGTATCCTCCTATACTGGTACTCCAGCTGAGATCACTATGCATTGTATCCTCCTATACTGGTACCCCAGCGGTGATCACTATGCATTGTATCCTCCTATACTGGTACCCCAGCGGTGATCACCATGCATAGTATCCTCCTATACTGGTACCCCAGCGGTGATCACCATGCAGTGTATCCTCCTATACTGGTACCCCAGCTGAGATCACTATGCATTGTATCCTCCTATACTGGTACCCCAGCGGTGATAATCATGCATTGTATCAACCTATACTGATACCCCAGCGATGATCACCATGCATGTATCCTCCTATATTGGTACCCAAGCAGTGATCATTATGCATTGTATCCTCCTATGCTGGTAGCCCAGCAGTGATCACCATGCATTGCATCCACCTAAACCGGTACTCCAGCGGTGATCACCTAGAATTGCATGCTAATATACTGGTACCCCAGCGGTGATCACCATGCATTATATCATTCTATACTAGTACCCAAGCAGTGATCACAATGCATTATATCCTCCTATACTCGTACCCCAGCGGTGATCACCATGCATTGTATCCTCCTATACTCGTACCCCAGCAGTGATCACCATTCATTGTATCCTCCTTTACTGGTACCCCATCGGTGATCACCATGTATTGTATTCTCCTATACTGGTACCCCATCGGTGATCACCATGTATTGTATCCTCCTATACTGGTACCCCAGCGGTGATCACCATGCATTGTATTCTCCTATACTGGTACCCCAGCGGTGATCACCATGCATTGTATCATCCTATACTGGTACCCCAGCGGTGATCACCGTGCATTGTATCATCCTATACTGGTACCCCAGCGGTGATCACCATGCATTGTATCCTCCTATACTGGTACCCCAGCGGTGATCACCGTGCATTGTATCATCCTATACTGGTACCCCAGCGGTGATCACCATGCATTGTATCCTCCTATACTGGTACCCCAGCGGTGATCACCGTGCATTGTATCATCCTATACTGGTACCCTAGCGGTGATCACCATGCATTGTATCCTCCTATACTGGTACCCCAGCGGTGATCACCATGCATTGTATTCTCCTATACTGGTACCCCAGCGGTGATCACCATTCATTGTATCCTCCTTTACTGGTACCCCAGCGGTGATCACCATTCATTGTATCCTCCTATACTGGTACCCCAGCGGTGATCACCATTCATTGTATCCTCCTTTACTGGTACCCCAGCGGTAATCACCATGCATTGTATCATCCTATACTGGTACCCCAGCGGTGATCACCGTGCATTGTATCCTCCTATACTGGTACCCCAGCGGTGATCACTATGCATTGTATCCTCCTATACTGGTACCCCAGCGGTGATCACCATGCATTGTATCCTCCTTTACTGGTACCCAGCGGTGATCACTATGCATTGTATCCTCCTATACTGGTACCCCAGCTGTGATCACCATGCATTGTATCCTCCTTTACTGGTACCCCAGTGGTGATCACCATGCATTGTATCCTCCTTTACTGGTACCCCAGCGGTGATCACTATGCATTGTATCCTCCTATACTGGTACCCCAGCGGTGATCACCATGCATTGTATCCTCCTATACTGGTACCCCAGTGGTGATCACCATGCATTGTATCCTCCTTTACTGGTACCCCATCGGTGATCCCCATGCATTGTATCCTCCTAAACTGGTACCCCAGCGGTGATCACCGTGCATTGTATCCTCCTATACTGGTACCCCAGCGGTGATCACTATGCATTGTATCCTCCTATACTGGTACCCCAGCGGTGATCACCGTGCATTGTATCCTCCTAAACTGGTACCCCAGCGGTGATCACCTTGCATTGTATCCTCCTAAACTGGTACCCCAGCGGTGATCACTATGCATTGTATCCTCCTATACTGGTACCCCAGCGGTGATCACCATGCATTGTATCCTCCTTTACTGGTACCCAGCGGTGATCACCATGTATTGTATCCTCCTATACTGGTACCCCAGCGGTGATCACCATGCATTGTATCCTCCTTTACTGGTACCCCAGAGATGATCACCATGCATTGTATTCTCCTATACTGGTACCCAGCGGTGATCACCATGCATTGTATTCTCCTATACTGGTACCCCAGCGGTGATCACCATGCATTGTATCCTCCTAAACTGGTACCCCAGCGGTGATCACCATGCATAGTATCCTCCTATACTGGTACCCCAGCGGTGATCACCATGCATTGTATCCTCCTAAACTGGTACCCCAGCGATGATCACCATGTATTGTATTCTCCTATACTGGTACCCCAGCGGTGATCACCATGCATTGTATCCTCCTATACTGGTACCCAGCGGTGATCACCATGTATTGTATTATCTTATACCGGTACCCAAGCGGTAATCACCATGCAGTGTATCCTCCTATACTGGAACCGAAGCGGGGATCACCATGCATTGTGTTCTCCTATACTGGTACCCCAGCGGTGATCACCATGCATTGTATCATCCTATACTGGTACCCCAGCGGTGATCACCTTGCATTGTATTATCTTATACCGGTACCCAAGCGGTAATCACCATGCAGTGTATCCTCCTATACTGGAACCGAAGCGGTAATCACCATGCATTGTGTTCTCCTATACTGATACCCTAGCGGTGATCACCATGCATTGTTTCCTCTTATACTGGTCGTACCCCAGCGGTTATCACCATGCATCTTATCCTCCTATACTGGTACCCCAGCGGTAATCACCATGCATTTTATCTTCCTATAATGGAACCCCAGCGGTAATCACCATGCATTTAATCTTCCTATACTGGTACCCCAGCGGTAAACACCATGCAGTGTATCCTCCTATACTGGAACCCAAGCGGGGATCACCATGCATTGTGTCCTCCTATACTGGTACCCCAGCGGTGATCACCGTGCATTGTATCCTCCTATACTGGTACCCAAGCGGTGATCATCATGCATTGCATCCTCCTATACTGGTACCCCAGCGGTGATCACCATGCATTGTATCCTCCTATACTGGTACCCCAGTGGTGATCACCATGCATTGTATCCTCCTAAACTGGTACCCCAGCGATGATCACCATGCATTGTATCCTCCTATACTGGTACCCCATCGGTGATCACCATTCATTGTATCCTCCTAAACTGGTACCCCAGCGATGATCACCATGCATTGTATCCTCCTATACTGGTACCCCAGCGGTGATCACCATGCATTGTATCCTCCTATACTGGTACCCCAGCGGTGATCACCATGTATTGTATCCTCCTATACTGGTACCCCAGCGGTGATCACCATGTATTGTATCCTCCTTTACTGGTACCCCATCGGTGATCACCATGTATTGTATCCTCCTATACTGGTACCCCAGCGGTAATCACCATGCATTGCATCATCCTATACTGATACCTAACGGTGATTACCATGCATTGTTTCTTTCTATACTGGTCGTACCCCAGCGGTTATCACCATGCATTGCTCCCCCTGTACTGGTACCCCAGCGGTAATCACCATGCATTTTATCTTCCTATACTGGTACCCCAGCGGTAATCACCATGCATTTTATCAGCCAATACAGGTACACCAGCCGTTATCATCATGCATTATATTCTCATATACTGGTACTCCAGCGGTGATCACCATACATTGTATCCACCTTAATGGTACCCCTGCGGTGATCAATATGCATTGTACCACCTAATGCTGGTACTCTAACGGTGATCACCATGCATTTTATCCTCCTATAGTGGTACCCTAGCGGTGATCACCATGCAGTGTATCCTCCTATTCTGGTACCCCAGCGGTAATCACCATGCATTGTATCAGCCAATACAGGTACCCCAGCCGTAACCACCATGCATTATATCCTCCTATACTGGTACTCAAGCGGTGATCACGATGCATTGTATCCACCTATACTGGTGCCCCAGCGGTGATCATTATGAATTGTATCATAAAATGCTAGTACTCCAGCGTTGATCACCATGCATTTCATACACCTGAACTGGAACTCCAGCGGTGATCACGATGCATTGTATCCTCCTATACTGGTACCCAAGCGGTGATCACCATGCATTGTAACCGCCTATACTGGTACTCCAGCGGTGATCACGATGAGTGTATCCACCTATACTGGTACTCCAACGGTGATCACCGTGCATTGTATCCTCCTATACTGGTACTCCAGCGGTGATCACCGTGCATTGTATCCTCCTATACTGGTACTCCAGCGGTGATCACCATGCATTGTAACCGCCTATACTGGTACTCCAGCGGTGATCACGATGAGTGTATCAACCTATACTGGTACTCCAACGGTGATCACTATGCATTGTATCCTCATACACTGGTATCCCAGCGGTGATCACCAGGCATTGTATCCTCCTATACTGGTACCCCAGCGGTGATCACCGTGCATTTTAACCTCCTATACTCGTACCCCAGCAGTGATAACCATTCATTGTATCCTCCTATACTGGTACCCAGCGGTGATCACCATGTATTGTAACCTCCTATACTGGTACTCCAGCTGTGATCACCATGCATTGTATCCTCCTATACTGGTACCCCAGTGGTGATCACCATGCATAGTATCCTCCTATACTGGTACCCAAGCTGTGATCACCATGCATTGTATCCTCCTATACTGGTACCCCAGCTGTGATCACCATGTATTGTATCCTCCTATACTGGTACCCCAGCTGTGATCACCATGCATTGTATTCTCCTATACTGGTACCCCAGCAGTGATCACCATTCATTGTATTCTCCTATACTGGTACCCCAGCGGTGATCACCATGCATTGTATTCTCCTATACTGGTACCCCAGCTGTGATCACCATGCATTGTATTCTCCTATACTGGTACCCCAGCTGTGATCACCATGCATTGTATCCTCCTATACTGGTACCCCAGCGGTGATCACCGTGCATTGTATCCTCCTATACTGGTACCCCAGCGATGATCACCATGTATTGTATCCTCCTATACTGGTACCCCAGCGGTGATCACCATTCATTGTATCCTCCTATACTGGTACCCCAGCGGTGATCACCATGCATTGTATCCTCCTATACTGGTACCCCAGCGATGATCACCATGTATTGTAACCTCCTATACTGGTACCCCAGCTGTGATCACCATGCATTGTATCCTCCTATACTGGTACCCGAGAGATGATCACCATGCATTGTAACAACCTATACTGGTACCCCTGCGGTGATCACCATACATTGTATGCTCTTAATCTGGTATCCCAGCGGTGATCACCATGCAGTGTTTCATCCTATACTGGTACCCCAGCGGTTAACACCGTGCATTGTGTCCTTCTATTCTGGTACCCCAGCGGTGATCACCACGTATTGCATCCTCTTATACTGGTACCCAAGCGGCAATCACCACGCATTGCATCTTCCTATACTGGTACCCCCGCGGCGATCACCATGCATTGAATACTCCTACACTGTTACCCCAGCGGTGATCAAAATCATATGCAAAGGAAACAAGTTGATCAACTCTTGATAAGTCATCTGAGTGAAAAAATATGGACATAAAATTTAATGATGAAGCAATGTACTCGTTGTTAGAACCTATGGAGGTGTCATTCATTCCCTTCTTATGTTATTAAATTATGCAATGCCAAAGTAAGACAATTATGAGGTTTGATTATATGGTTGGATTATATTGATGGTCAAAAGCGACCGCTATATCATAGTTTAAATGATGTGACAAATGACGTTGCTGCTAAACGGTACGGTACAATCTAGTTACCGGTAATAGCATTTTGTATTATAAGAAGGTCGATGGAAGTTTAAGGTCCAGATGAAGTTGAGGTTGTTTGAAATTGGTGGGTTGCGAGTGGCGACTTGCAACAAATGTCTACATATCGAGGACTTGTAGCAAAACTAGACGAAACAATCCCATCTGCTTAAAGTGACATTTTCACGTTGTGGAATAATGACACAATTAAAAAAAAAGGTTTCAGATTCGCAAATTTTCGTTGTAGATCTATTTATGATATCTGTGAGGAAACAAGAAAAACTGAGCATTTACCATGCTCTAATATATCTATTATATGCATCTTTTGACGATTAAAAAAACGAAAATTATACAGCGTTGCAACGCGAAACGATTAAATAATTTGGAGAGTTCTGTTGTTGTCGTTATATTTTGTTACAGTGCGAGGATTGTGTATATAAAGTATACTGTATGAGCACGGATCGCCGAGTGGTCTAAGCGTTAGACCTTTACTTCATGGGTCAGTTGTTCTTGCCCAGTTGAGGATTGCTTTTTTCTGTCTTTAATTGTGTTCTTTTTTACTGGAGCTTTTTATATCCAATGCTTACATTTATCAATATAAAGCATTTAATGACAAGCTTCAATACATGCCAAAATCTGTGAAAAGGTCCCTTTAAATTGAATAATAACGCTTGGCTTACTTATATCAAGTAAAAATACATGCTTTGAAGTACCAGCCAGGACGGACGAGTGGTTTCGGAGGCGGCCATTTCATCCTAATGACACTGATTTTAGCAGCCTTGGGGAAATCATGTTTTTCTTTCTTTCTGAAATCCATGTTTTTCAATTATAAAGTATTTTTAAAGTACCCTTGTTATCACACATATTAAGGAAATATTTAGCTTACTTTCTTACCGACACATAACAAAGATGACGCGGTCGTAGGTTTGCATGCGGACATATATTAAATCAATTACATCGATCCCATTTGTTGACTTCGGTGAATTGTTAACATAGTTAAGCTGTTTTAAGATTATCGCCTGATCAGATCCTATCATATGTCGCATCGCGACACATACCGTTCATTGTTACAGGCAAAGTTGTTAGGTCATTTAAAACCTTACAAAACAATCTACGACTTCTATCGTTTAACAAATAAATTAAATTTCAATTAGAAGTCTCTAAATCAATAGTTTAACTTAAAAGATAAGTTGAGAGAGTTAATTACATCGACCATTTAGCCAGTCGCTATCAGATTTTTCTCGTCCTTTTCGGAATTTCGTCGCAGACTTTTGGACCAGGAAGTTCATATATATTAAACAATAGGCAAACATTAACGCATTGTGTGTACACTTCATTTAATCTGATCACGTTAAAGGCATGTAAACCACATTTGTTACATTGATATATTCACAAATTAAATAAATTAATAACTGATAACTCTAACTTCGAATATGGTCAAGGCCACAGCAGTCGTTTGCTAACAAATAGGAAACACAAAATTAGAAACATCATTGAACTTATTAAAGCTTTAGTAAGTTAAAAATGTGATGAACAATTTAGAGCATTTAAAAGAACATGTATTTTAAAGCTATCGACTATATGGAAACGATTTACTTTCTTGCGTTTTTTTCGTTACCGACTCCCTAAATATTGTGGCAACTAAAATGAAACGGTAAATACAAAGCGGTGGGTGTTAAAACCGGCCTTGACTTAAAGGTTCAAACGATTATTTTAGTGAATGAATAGGTTACGCCTGATTTTGCAGTGACAGTGTATTACTTAAAATACACTGAATTGTGTTTAGACTGTGTGAAACTTCAGATACATGTGAGATTATGTGTGGAATTGTTTTATTTAGTGATTTGTATAGAGTGTCTTAACGTATTTTCAATTGATGGTGTAGATTATGCGTTTGATCATGGTAACACTTGATTTGGACACCATTTTGATTTTGTGAGGATAAGAAAGTATTTTATTTCTACATACGACAGATCAAATTATCAAATGCATATTCAAATGACTTCAAGTGTATAGTTTTAAGTTTTAACATCTATGCATATTAGTTGTATTTTTCGTTTGTTAACTAAGCCGCCATATATGCACTTCCGTCGTTTTAAAGTCATTCTGCAACTTAAAGCAAACAATATTTTATTGTAAAGTATTTACTTTAATATTAATATGCGTGTATAGAAGACTTGTTTAAGTCTAAACATTTTTAGAATATAATAAACTCTTCAATTCTATTAATTACGGTTTATCAAGTAAAGAAAACAAGCATTATCTTGTATGAAATCGGTATCTAATCCCAATTATGACTTTAATACTCGTAATTATTAAATACTCGGTCGTCGAAACACGTAAATATATATATATATATATATATATATATATATATATATATATATAAATATATATATATATTTATATACACGTTATAAACACGTTTTTTCTATAAACAATTTTGTCATAACAAATTAAAAACCCCTTCATAACTCTAAAGTTTGACTTGGTAATTCATACCGAAGATAACATTTTTGTCATTATGAAATCAAACAGATTTTCAACTTAAGAGGGCGAAGTGCCAGAAGTTTGGTTAAAGTATTTCCATAATCTTGTGCTGGAGAAAATTTTTTTTTTATCCTCAACAATCCCTATAAAAATTCTTCCCAAAATATTTTACATCATTATACTCAAATCATCGCCAACTCGCATTTTTCGAAATCGGAAGCGACGACCGTTTGTGCTCGCCCCAATTTGAAGCTTAGTGTTCCGCCCCTCATGAGTTGATGCCGACACGGATGTCATGTTTGATGTTTTTTTATAATATGTTTTAAATTAAAGCAATTTTATGGTTACAAAGTAGCACATTTACTATGAATCATTAATCAGCTAAAAAATAACAAAATATTATTATTGACAATCGGTACTCCTAACGTTGTTAATATTCCAAGACGTATAGCTATAATATACTTTGAAAAGAAAAAGGCAATAGATTTTAAGAGGAAAAGATGTACAATTTGTGTTTCAAACTCAACCGCCTGCCTTTTATTCAGAATTATGATGAGAATGCAATTTTGTATCCCCTGCTTATAATTAAATTAATATATTATTGAATGCAATGGAAGTGCCGCTTTTATCAGAGGAGTAACTTACGTCTGAGAAATACGTTTTGATTTTGAGCTATTTACCGGTTAATAAAGTACGAGTTTGAGCGGTTTTGAGTTGCATTGGTTGATTTGACGATGGCGGCTAGTATGATGTGTTACTTAAATATGAGCCTTGTTCTGAGAAAATAATGTAAGGCAGTGTGATTGAAGAGAAGATAGAGGGGAGGACAACTGGCAATTGATTTTCAACAAGTGAACCTTGCTTTGTGAAAAGGGGGTTTAATTCATGTGCGTAAAGTGTCATCCCAGATAAGCCTGTGCAGTCCGCACAGGCTAATCAGGGACGACACTTTCCGCCTAAACTTGATTTTCGGTAAGGAGGGACTTCCGTGAAACTCAAAATACCATTAAAGCGGGAAGTGTCGTCCCTGATTAGCCTGTGCGGACTTCACGTGCTAATCTGGGACAACACTTTAGGCATATGCATTAAGCCCAGTTTTCTCAGAACGCGGCTCATATTATAAGAATGCACATACTAATATATTATTTAAATCGCACACATATCAATTTGTCACAATTAAGATACACGCATTTAACGCATTAAAGTGAAATATACACGTAATGCGTTGATGGTCGCTTTTTGTTTTAATAAACTTCCTGGTCCACATGACTACGACGATTTTCCAATAAAGGAATTAAAAGATCAGATTACGACTGGTTCAATGATAGATGTTTTGATTTATCAATAAATCGTTTAAGTAATAGTATTGATAAACATCTAAAAAGTTCATATTAAATGAATCAATTGCTGTTTGAACAGTTCAAAACGGAGACGTGTTCGCCTGATTTTAAATGACAATAAAACTTGTCATAAGCTATTGTTCAATAACACTAGATTTCACAGTATGTTTACAAAGCGTAATATGATATGAGCTGATGAGCCGAAAAGCATTATTCAGCTTAACTGAACGATAAATAGAAAAATATAAATGAGATCGATGCGACTACCTTCTTGTACAACTCGACACGTTTAAAGGACCAGTGTAGTATACACAAAACAAGCATACGGTTACTGTTAAAGCCACATATTAATAAAGTTACCCACTCAAAGTGTTCCTTGTAGCAATAGTCAAAATTTCAACGCTAGATGTGGTGCGGTAACATCGATTTTACGAGATACAAAATGCTTGTTTTCAGTTTTTTTGTATCACAATATATTTCATGTGAATTTCCCGCGACGATATCCGAACATTCACGAGCAAACTCGAGATTGGCTTCGGTCAGAGTCGGAAGCACGACGAAGTTCTCCTGAACTTCCCGAAACCAAACTCACGTTCGTCGCGAGAAATTCACATGGAATATATGTTCACATAAAAATAAAAACCAGCATTTTTTATCTGTATGAAAACACAAATACGTTGGAGATTTTATTAAAGAAAGGTAAATGCACTATTTAAATATATATATATATATATATATATATATATATATATATATTATATATATATATATATATATATAGATATATCATATCAGAACGTTAGCTTAGAACAACAGCAAATAACTCCGAGACTATTCCCTTTAAGTTACTTTGTTAGTTGACCAATGACTTCACATCCGAGTTTGAAACACATTTGACCTGAAGTCGGGTACCATGGCGGACGTGAAAGCCATCCAGATTCTGGACGGGAATATTGCGAAGTTAGAAGGCTCTGCCGCACCGCCTGAGGACGATGATAAGTTCGAATCCTACAAAGACAACTTGGAAAGGTAAGCCCTATATTCCCTTAGAGTTTGTTTTATTATAAGCTTTATTAACATATTGAAATTCACTGTTGAACAAATGTTGTTTTCTTCTACCATGATTTATGAAAGAATCGCGTTAAGGGGGCGCGAAAGGCTCGTCTCCTTAAGCGAGAGAACCTTTTGAAATATATTCAACAAAGTTCAAAACTCTGCGTTTATATTGAGTTTCGGTTAATTCTAGTAAATTAAGTTTGAACTCTACACTCTTGATTAGAGTTTGGATTAAGCAAGCTTTTACGGAAATGTAAATTTGGTTTGTAACTGGGCCTTATCAAGTCAAGGTCAAGGATTTTAATAGAAAAAATGTACCTACTCAATAACTTGATTTCGGGTGGAGGTTTTGCCTTGTAGTTTTCGTGTTGAAGGAAGCTGATTAGTGCAATTTGCTATACGTCACTATCACTAAGATAGAAAAAAAACGACAAGAAGAATGGTTA
>NC_068369.1:66861611-66917319 GCF_020536995.1 Dreissena polymorpha | reverse complement strand
CTTAATTACGTCATGGAAACCGGGCAACTATCGTTAATGTGACTAATTTACTGGATTCCGGTCTTGTGCGAGAAGGGTGTTTCGTCAATTAATTACCGAAACCAGTCGAATTTTAATCCGGGTTATGTGAAAGCCAAGATACGTTAAAAAAGAAAAAAGTCTCACATTGGCGTTCATACATGAACAAAATAAAACGTTCGGACTCGGAAAATAATTGCGTTGACGCATTTTTTAAGATGAATCATCAAAAATCGTTAAAACCCAGCAGGATTCGGAGGTACATGTAATCAACATCGATTAATACTGTCGGATTATTGTGAAAGTGAAAGTAGACAATTGGCAGCTGCCGCACCTTTCCCTTCCAATACTGTAGCAGATCTAGATCGTCAGCCCTTTCATCATGAAATTGAAATCATACTATTGACATCGTTCCCCAGCCCCAGTTGAAAACATTTCCATTATAAGATCTACACCTGCAACTTTATTTAGGACTTTGACTTTAATATCATACTTGTTCATGTGTTTAAGAACAAAAAGGTCAGAGACATGCCTCTTTTTCTAAAAAAAAACCTGAAGTCTGTAGGTGAGTTATAGACATTGAAATGAACAGTTTGTTTTTTTCCCCAATATGTCTCTTCCGCGCTCGATTTTCCCTTTTACCCAGCGTCCAGCGTCTTCCCCTTTTTCAAAAAAAAAACCCTGCTAATGTAT
Organism: Dreissena polymorpha; assembly: GCF_020536995.1. Taxonomy (NCBI): domain Eukaryota; kingdom Metazoa; phylum Mollusca; class Bivalvia; order Myida; family Dreissenidae; genus Dreissena; species Dreissena polymorpha. The sequence continues at coordinate 66,916,608 of NC_068369.1, read as the reverse complement.
CAAGCCTATAAACTCTTCAAAATTGTTTCAGTCTTTATCAATGACAGGAACAAAGAAGCAATCTGATTGCTTTGTATTTACAACAATGTGCTTATATACCAATGGCTGCCTTTTGTATGCCGACATTTATTTTACAATTGGAATTTTAATATAAAGTCATTTAAAGTGACATACTGTTTAACCTTTAATTTACATATGAAGCTATACTAGTTAAACAATAGATACAATTTTGAACCAAAATGCATCAACAATTCAGATAGACAATATACTTTAATGTTTAAAGCTATAGAGCGGAAACCATATTTTCACTGCAGTTAGAATTTTTAATTGCAAAACCACACCATGCGCAATGCAAACTGCCATTACAATAGCATAAATCAATTTAAATTAATTGGACAAAACTTGTGTGTATTATCAATTATACTTATCACATAGACCTTGAATCCAGCCATCAAACCAATATTAATTCATTATATTCACCATGATATAAGGTTTCACAATTTCAATGATGACTAGCTTTTCAATAAATTAGCTCATTTTTTTGATGGCCTACGGCTCTCATATACAAGCATATTACTCAAGTGACCCACAAAATAGTCGCACTTTAAAGGTCAAAACTGACCTTACACCACATGACCAATCATACATATAAGCTTGAGATCCACATGCAAATCTTATAGTCATTTTAGCGTTCCGGTCGCAGGTTCTATAACACAGCTGAACATTGAAAAGCTTGGTAAGTGACCACGTGGCATGCTCTTGATTTGTTTGAATTCGAACGCGAATTGTTAATTGTGTTGTTGTTTGTTAATATAGTATAGTATTTATTCAACGTTGTTGAATTGTAGGCTTTCTTTAATGCCCACATTTTTTCTTGACGACAGATGTCAAAGACGCATAAGAAGTGGTAAGCAAAACGATGTCTTGTCTCTCTCTGACCACAGTGAACACAATTCAGTTCATTACGAATCTCATGACACAAGTAATTTGAATGATTTAGGGTCGAATGACGAATACGAGATAATGAATAATTCCCCGCAGAGAGCCCCACTGTGGTCATTTGTACGCAAGGTAACGCGTAACGATAAAGACTGAGGAATCACACGAGCGAGTAATTAGCCTTGTATTGACAAAACACAATGGCGGACAGGGTGTGGTCTCGGATAATATTGTTGATTTAATAAGCTCACTCCTGATACTGTGGACAAATTAAGGGCAGTTTTGAGGTTACAGAAACAAACTGCTTCGATTCCTATTCATGGTATGTTGAATAGCTCATGCAGAAAACGATAGTTATGAGGCAGAAATGTCTGATAAAGATTCATTTTTGGATTATCAAAACAAGTCAAAATCAAACGTAAATTCTTCGTTTTTGAACAGATTTGAGATTTCTCTTTTTAATGATTTTGATGATGAAAATCCTGATGATGATTTATAGCCACAGGCAAAATTGAAGGCACCAGAATTGGGTGACCCAGTGTCTGAGTCCTTGGCCAAATAATCAATGATCAATGATTTGTGCACTCATATGTGTAATTAGTGTTTTTCCCAGGAGGGCAAAGGGGCATGGCACATTACTTTCAAAAAGGGCATTTTAGCCCGCAGTTTAGGCAAAAAAGGGCAAAAACGTTCCCAGAATACCTGAATTACGGGGAAACATGTAATCGCATCAGAAGCAGTTGTGGAAAAAATAACATATAAACAAGCACATTTATTGGTAATAGATGTATTTAGTATACTATGATTTATATTAATATATTTACCTTGAAATGTACCTTTAAGTTCCATGCTGTTTCAATAAACTGTTCAGCACGACAAACATAAAGCAATATATGCATATGAATCTGATTATACACAGATCCACTAACATATAAATGAAACCATGTTTGTCTTATCCCATTTTCTAACAATAATCTTGACAGATGTTAAAATAACATTGCGAGTAAATTGTTGCCAACAATATGCAAACACTCGTATCCGTGACATACATCCACCGAGTAGATTACAAATAAATAAATAATATTGTTGCTATCTAACACATTTTTATGCATCGTTGATTATCACAGACATTTCATCAATTTCTTCTTCATGTATATCTCCATCGTTAATTCGATCGTTACGACGTTATTTGCCATTTTTGCAGAGTCACAATTTAATTCTGTATAGTCCGCCATGTTCATAAATGTCAAATGATGTAAGCGACAGGTGCGCATAGCAACATTAAATCGTATACGCGATTCGCATTTTGTTAAATAAGTATACGTCTCAGTAATTATTTTAATTATTAGATCTAATTATCTAAAGACAAAAACGATAAAGAATAAATTTGTTTGTGATTTTTAAATGTAATTATGCGTAAAAAATATGTTTTTGATATAAACTGAATAATGCATGCAATGCACATTGCCACGAGAATAACAACGAGTTTTTTCACCCAAAAAGTCTCCAAAATAATGATTTTATCGTGGAGGATTTACACATTGCCGACCGAAAAGTGCGCTTGGTATGCCTCTGGCATTATCGATTGATACTGACACGGGGTTATTCACGCATGACTAATTCACAGCTTTGGAGCAGTCAGTTTTGACTACCTATAAATCGAGCACTGTTATAGATTAAATCTACTTCGATTAATGTAGTCGATTAGACGTTGACGTCTCTCGAGTAAATCAAGCACAGTCGGTCACAGACAATCAAGGAAGCTGATTTTGCGGACCAAGTTAGATCGTAAGGCAATAAAGATTTATCGATAAGGGCGTTGTGGCGAAATTTGCCTTTGAAAAGAAGGGCGCGTGGCGTATCTGGACAAGACCTTGGGCATAAAATTGTTGACCCCTGTAACCTTGACCTTGAACTTAGGGTTGGCGTTTAGATTTTGAAGTCTATTATGTGGTAATCTCCGCCGTCTGTAATCTGTCCTCCTCCTACACTATTAGTACTCGAACATTGAAACTTACACACATGGTAGCTATGGGCATATGTGCGACAGTGCATTATTTGGAATTTTGTCAAAAGTTATGGGGGTTAGGGTGGGGGCCGGGTCAGAGATTTTGTGCATTGAAATTCCTTCCCATTTATTTCTAAACACCCTTGAAGTTCCATGTCAAACTTATATATCGTATCTGAGATATAGCCCAGAAAAGTTCCATAATACAAACGAGAGCGCCGATGGCGTTGAAAGTATATTTGCAAGATACAGAAAAGTTGCTGCTGAAGTAAATGTTAAGGGTACAGTTGACTGAATGAAAATCTAAAATGCTATCAAGAAGAAAAGATTTTTTTTTAAGATTAAGTACAAATCAGTTAAACAAGAAGTGATGAAATATTGGCAAAAACATCCTATATCAATCGGAAAAAATCGGAAACAACCACGGAAACATGTACCAAGCGAGCTTGGTATTTTGCGAGCGAGTTAATGCCCGGGGTTTAAATGTTATTTTGATTTGCCGGACGTTTATTAATGTCTTGTTTTAAATTGGAGAAAAATAGTTCCCAACAGATCTGTCCGTTGTTTGTTTATTGAAAAGATGAAGTAACTCATATAACTATTACATGCTCCTTTGAGATATTTGTTGTAAGCGTAAGATGTAAACAAAGCGATAGCCTTTCAGGAAGTTTTGAATAACGAAGAAAAATGTGTATTTATGTAAGTTTATTGAAAAAATGTACAGAAAATATATTAAACAAGGGCTGTTTGTAAAACATGCATGCCCCCCCATATGGGCTGTCAGTTGTAGTGGCAGCCATTGTGAGAATACGTTTTTTGTCACTGTGACATTGACCTTTGACCTGAAAATCAATAGGGGTCATCTGCCAGTCATGATCAATGTACCAATGAAGTTTCATGATCCTATGCGTAAGCATTCTTGAGTTATCATCCGGAAACCATTTCACTATTTCGAGTCACTGTGACATTGACCTTTGACCTAGTGACCTGAAAATCAAAAGCGGTCATCTGCCAGTCATGATCAATGTTTCTATGAAGTTTCATGATCCTAGGCCTTAGCATTTTTAGTTATCATCCGGAAACCATTTTACGTTTTCGAGTCACTGTGACCTTGACCTTTGACCGAGTGACCTGAAAATCAATAGGGGTCATCTGCCAGTCATAATCAATGTACCTATGAAGTTTCATGATCTTAGGCGTAAGCATTCGTGAGCTATCATCCGGAAACCATTTAACTGTTTTGAGTCACTGAGACCTTGACCTTTGACCTAGTGACCTGAACATCAATAGGGGTCATTTGCCGGTCATGATCAATGTACCTATGAAGTTTCATGATTCCAAGACGTAAGTATTGTTGAGTTATCATCCGGAAACCATTTTACTATTTCGAGTCACTGTGACCTTGACCTTTGACCTAGTGACCTGAAATTCAATAGGAGTCATCTGCCAGTCATGATCAATGTACCTATGAAGTTTCATGAACCTAGGCGTAAGCATTCTTGAGTTATCATCCGGAAACCGTTTTACTGTTTCGAGTCACTGTGACCTTGACCTTTGACCTAGTGACATGAACGTCAGTAGGGGTCACCTGCCATTCATGATCAATGCAACCTATGAAGTTTCATTATCCTAGGCCTGACGTTCTTGAGTTATCATCCTGAAACCATCTGGTGGACGGACCGACCGACAGACCGACGGACCGACATGTGCAAAACAATATACCCCCTCTTCTTCGAAGGGGGGCATAACAAGTTGATAGTACATGTATATATAATTATTTCCAAACCAGTTTTTGCGCACCGAAAAACAAAAAACTGGTTGGCTTGAACAAATTTTGGGACAGCGCTAGCCCTGGTAGATAGACCCCACGACATCAGTACATAATATAATCTGCAAATGTGGTCATTTGGAAGCAAAACCTGCATCCAAGAACGAGTCACTGTGACCTTGACCTTTGACCTAGTGACCCTCAAAATCAATAGGGGTCATCTGCCAGTCATGATCAATGTACCTATGAAGTTTCATGATCCTAGGCGTAAGCGTTCTTGAGTTATCATTCGGAAACCATCTGGTGGACGGACAGACCGACCTACCGACGGACCGACATGTGCAAAACAATATACCTCCTCTTCTTCGAAGAGGGGCATAAAAAAGCAAAGCGATATTTTTCTCAGCCGCATAAGTGTTAATAGTTTGATGATAATGAATATCACAAAATGAAAGTGAAAGTAGAACTGTCACAAATGACAACCTGTCAACGTGTTGTTTTTGCTGGCACGAGAGGGCGATAACACTCTGACAATGTTTTCACATTTTTACCAAAGGCTTTGTCAATGACCTTCATAGTATGAGCGGCTTTGTTATTTTTAATTGCTATCATGTAATTGCATGATTGTGTATATGATTACAATACACAAAGCACAAATAATTAAATTATTATATTGATATAAATATACTGATTGAGCTTATATTAATCTGATAACTATAGCCAGGGCAATTAAGGACTTAAAATACAATTTTTTTGTCCTGAATTCATCAAGACTTGAGATATTTATGCACATAGGGTATCAAGATATGGGGTGATCCACAAATAAAAAGTATTTTTGATCTGTGTTGTGCAAGCTCTTTTTCCATGACTGAAAAATGAAATTTCCATGTGGAAAGAATGTCGATTTTTTCTGAAGTATTTCATTCAACTATTGCATAAAATGAATTATTCTGCATATAATTTGCCATTTTGATAGGTGTTTGTTAGGTGATAAAAAGGAGATAACCAGGGATCCTGAGAAAAGGGATACACATTTGAGATCTGGTCAGTGCTCCATATGAAAGTGGTAAAATGATATTCATTTTATATTTGACCAGTGCTCAAGAGAAAATAGGTATACATTTAAAAAAAAAAACCATTTAAAAATGTTTAAATAACCGCTTGACTGAGGCTCTTAATTCATCTAGCATGAACATTTGTACTACAATGTATATCTTTTTAATACTAATAACATTAAATGTAAAAATTTAATCTAGCAATGTGTACAGATACTACTTAAATATATTTGACTGTATTGAATGTAGGAACTAGCTAAAATATCCATTAGAAAAAAGATCAGGGGGTGAAATATGCATTGCCTGAAGCTCTGACCCTGGGGCTATGTTTATATATCAAACACATTGATTAAAGAAGTAAAACAATATATTGATACAACAGATGGAAAATCATCCCCTCTTAACAACATGATACATAATTATGTATAATATTTTTGGATCTGGATCTGCACACAACAGGACCTTTCGGTATGCTCGCTGCGGGAGAGAGATAGGAGTGACTTAAATTTTGGATTTAATATAATTCACTGAAATTCATCATTGAAGTTACAGTATGATCTCATTTGATATACATGATGTACATGATTGTATCAAGCAACATATATTAAATAATTATCAGTATAAATTACTGTTTTGATTTCAGTATCATTTAAATGATTTCAATCAAGTTTATCATTCCTATTATACATTAATTTTGTAAATATTATCAATATATGTTTACTAGATGCAAACATAGTTGAAATAATACAGTTTGATATACTGTATAATATAACTGACCAGTCGCCTTTTACGAGATCGCTCCGCCCACTAAGTTGTGTTTTCATAAAACGCTTTATCCATTACTCCGACAGTCTTTGTTTGTCGGACCATGTGGCCGCAATAAACGAAATCTTATTGGTTATTTCGTGAGTTTGATTGACAGCTGGCGACTGGTCAATTATAATGTAACTACACATCCAAGCAGTTGATCAAACCATTGCAGCCAAGTCACCTGGTGTGCCGACGCACCAGCAGAAAATTCAAATGCCTTCTGACTTAGTGCATTTTACTATTTATAACATCTACATTAGTTAAAGATACATGTTTACATTTGTATGTATTTGAAATTTGTTTTTATCTTTAATGACATCATCTGACCATGCATGTCCTAGATTTCAATATCAAGGCCCTGGTCTGAAACATTGGTTACATTTAAATGAAACTGTTACCAGGCTTCTGAAATTAGTTTTTATTGAACTATGTAAGGAAATCTAAATCAGGCACTGATTTTTCTTGTTTTAAAACAGTCATAGATCAGTTGTGGCGTGTTGGTAATGACCCATTGTTTGCTTACTTGGCACACCCTTAAAACTTTCCACAGTTCTATAATAGCAAATCTGGATTTAGGTGATCTTCAATAGGACATTCACACTTTAGCTCTGTCACAAGAATGCTGGTTAAGTCAAGTCATATATTTAAATCTAGGCCATATCAACTCAAAGTGTCAAAGACAAATGAAAGATGCGTTTATAAATTATTGTCCCATTGTTTACTACTGCTGTGAGTTTTTAAATAATATAACTCATGATGACCATCGATCATGTGAGAGAAAATTCACATTATCTTAGTACATCAGTTTTAGAAGCCTTTTAGATTACAAAGTATGTTAGTTTTCAATGTCGCTTCTGGGGATCAAACCCGCAGTGCAACCTCCTGCAATCAAAGTCTACACTCTAACACTAGGCTTTTAGGAAGATTCTGAAACAAATTATCCCTCGAGTGCAACCAAACCAAAACTTAAGTCATATATTGCCGACTCGGTTTTACTGAGTCGGTTCATGAGAGATAATGGAAGGTGCAACATCTCTCATGCCCCCCTAGCAGCGCCTTAAGCGGTATTCAATTCTCAACACTACAGCGCTGGAGTCATTGATCCCGAGGGACCAGAAAAAAGTACTTGATTAATGTTCGAAATAAAATCATTTGATTAATGACAATTCTATTATTGAGCCAGGTCACAACAAGAACTGTGTTTGTGAAACACAATGTCCCCTACTGCGCTTTGAAGCCATATATTTGACCTTTGATCTTAAAGGATGACCTTGACCTTTCAAGACTGAAATGTGCAGCTCCATGAGATACACATGCATTCCAAATATCATGTTGCTATCTTCAATATTGCAAAAGTTATGACCAAGGTTAAAGTTTGGGACAGAATGACAGACAGACAAGCCAAAAACAATATACCCCCCCGATCATTCATCCGGGGGCATAACAACAAATTCTCTGAGCAAGGTTCCACAACTCAGGTTATGTTGCAAACATTAGAACGAAAATATGGAGATGCCCAGTTTATATTGTAGTTAGTACAATTGCAAAGATTTATCTCTCTAGCACAAATGTTTGAGTTACGCATGACACAAAAAAGTGGGACAGACGGAAGAGCAATAGCTATTCTATATCCCTCCCTCTCATAACAAGGGGGCACAAGAATCAGATGTTGGCAACATGGTGAGATTGAAAGCTTACATTTACTTTATAAGTCAAGCTAAAAGCAAACAAATATTACAGCCTGATTAACAAAATCATGATTATTCTTATTGTTCAGTCCATACAATTTCATAAAGTTCCACAGGTAAAAACGTGAAATTCTTATTTTGTTTCCTTAAAAGTTGATGAATCTATTATTAATGTTTTTTTCTCCATGTCTTTATTTTGTTACTTTCACTGACAGCACTTACACTAGAGTTAAAGGGACCGTCAACCAGATTGTCGAAAAAAAAAGTTCTATAATACTGAATTTTTTTTACAATTATAAGTTTATATTGACTAAAATATCACTACTGGTATATTACATTACTTGAAAATAGTTAATATTTTTAGTATATTCTGTAATAAAATTTTGCGATGTGAAATCGAAAGAACATCGCGAAAATAGGTGACATAACAATATACACACTATAAATAACGCAAGTAGATTGATCATTTATATATAAAATATATACAATTCACTTCGCATGCACAATTTGCATTCCTGGGTTTACCACGTGACATTGATGATCAATCTACTTGCGTTATTTATAGTTAGCTGGTAGTTACCTGGATCAAATACCCAGTAAACTTTTATTAGCAAATATACTGAAAATATGAAAACTTAACAACTTTTTCAAGTAATGTAATAGACAATTTGTGATATTTTTATCAATATAATCTAATAATTGTAAAAAAACACACGGTATTTTAGAACTTTTCTTTTTTTCGTCAATCTGATTGACGTTCCCTTTAAGGCATGTAGAGTTGCAGTCATATTGGCAACTTTGCAACTGTAGCTAATGTCAACAAATACTGCGCAATAGATGACGCACATTGAATTGTCCAGGTCAGCATAACACAAAGTGGAAAAGGCAGTTCCAACTAATATTCCTTCATTAAATATTTACAGGTACAATTATGCTGGAAAATAACTGAACACACTCATTTGCATATATATAGTATTTTACAGGGCATTCAAATACATTTTCAAGTTAAACAATACAAATGCCATCAATCACAAACTTCAAAATATAAATAATTTAAACTAGAAATTGTATAACCATATTCAATTTGTAGTTTGAAACAACACAGATCATAAATCAAAATGCACAATTGACTGGAACACAAAAGCACTCATGGATGTGAATAATTAAGGCATATTCAATCCAGACACTGACAGCACAGATGAAACATTCACGTGAAATACCAAACCATCTATTATAGTTAACTACGCATAACAAATATTTAACAATAGAAATAGAAGATTTTCATAAACAGGATTTAATACAAAATGATGTTAGGATTTCAATTCCCACTTGTTTATATTTAAATCAAAGTGGCAAATAACTTAACAAATAACTGTAGACACTTGTATCCTAGACCTGTTATCCTTATACACAGTTTTCCAGGTAATTCATAAAGTTTTGTAAAGTAAACTCACACTTACCGCTCGACTAAAACAAACCTATAAACATCACAGGAATTTTAACCTTAATTACATCTGTTAGGTACAATATATATTTAAACAATAATGAAACATGCCACATACATATTAATACATATATTAAAGAGAAATAACACAATTTACATATTGGTCCCATTGAAAATGACAATTTGAATAATTTTTCATGTTAACTCCTCCAGAACAAGTATCACGCAGGGATTTTTGCCGGCTACAACTTTTAACTACAAGTTCCTGTGAATCTAATGTAGATGGGACTTGTCGTAACTTCAAAATTGTAAATCATACTCTTTTTTTGTTGGGGGGGGGGGGGGGGGGGCACTACTTATGATTGATATATATATTTTGAACATTATCTAATAACATAAAGCAATTTGCAGGTCCCATATCTAAACTTTGAATATAATTTGGGTCTGTGATGTATTATAAAACAAGCGATGTGTTTGTGAAACACTTTGTCCCCATATATTTGACCTTTGACCTTGAAGGATGACCTTGCCCTTTCACCACTCAAAATGTGCAGCTCCATGAGATACACATGCATGCCAAATATCAAGTTGCTATCTTCAATATTGCAAAAGTTATAGCAAATGTTAAAGTTTGACGCAAACACACAAACAAACCAACGGACAGGGCAAAAACAATACGTCCCCCACTATAGTGGTGGAAGACATAAAAACACTTCACTTTGGTGATTGGGAGTATTAACTAGAATAAATATTAAAGTAATTGTTTGTGCATATATGGAAAAAAATCAAAAAAATCACCAATCATCATGAACATCCAAGTTTGATAAGTAATCAAAGGTTATATGAGGGGTATCATGTGAACATGCCTGCACACTCCTGCAGTCTGGTCAGTAGTTATGCTGACAATCAATAATAAGTTATGAAGCCAAATAAAACAAGAGCACCGCAGAACGGGTGCCACGCTTGGCTGCGGGTGCAGTTTTGAATAAATTAAAGCTTTTCAGATTTTTTTAGAGGTCACAGTGACCTTGACCTTTGCCCTAGTGACCCAAAAATAGGTGTGGCATGTAGAACTAATCAAGGTGCAGCTACATATAAAGTTTTAAAATTGTAGGTTGAAGCACTTTGATTTGAGAGCCAATGTTCAACAAAATGTTAAGGTTTTAGCATGACGCGGACGACGAGCTGGCTAAGACAATACCTCGGGTTTTCTCCGAAAACAGCCGAGCTAAAAATGTGGAGGTTCAACTTCCTAATGTATTATAATCACAGGGAAACAATAACAAACAAGCGATTGCCAAGCAATATTGTCCCCTACCGGTGAAACTCCCCATTGTCAGTAAAAATTTTATATTTTTTTTTTATATATATTTGTTGCCATAGCAACCATAATTCTTGACGTAGGAACAAAATGAAATGATGTGCATAATCTCTATCCAGGTTACAAGTTTCATGAAAAAATATGAATAACTTAAAGTTATCGCAGGATCCAGAAAAGTGTGTCTGACTGACAGAAAGACAGAGCGCACACCATAATTCCCCTCCGGTTTCAGCGGCAGGAGACAAATATGCAATTGTAAGATGACAATGTGTGATAATCACCTGAATGAAACAGTTTTATGCATTTATTCATCTGAAACTAGAGCTTTGTCACAGACGTGACAAATACCTCCACATGCCGCATTGACACATAATATTTTGCATGTCGCCTTCACAAAAAACAGCGGACACCATGCTCAATTTTTAAAACGCACTTAGTGACCCCTTGACCTAGTTTTTGACCCAGAAAGGCCCATGTTCTAACTTGGCCTTTAGATCATCTCCATAAAACTTCTGACCAAGTTTGGTGAAGATCGGATGTAAACTACTTGAATTAGAGAGCGGACACCATGCTGAATGTTAAAAAACGCACTTGGTGACCCCGTGACCTAGTTTTAGGCCCGGAATGGCCCATGTTCAAATGTGTCATAGAGATCATTTAGATAAAACTTGTGACCAAGTTTGATGAGGATTGGATGAAAACTACTTGAATTAGAGAGCGGACAACATGGTGAGGTTTAAAAACGCACTAAGATACCCCGTGACCCAGTTTTTGACCCGGCAATGACCCATATTCAAACTTGACCTAGTCATCATCTAGATACAACTGCTGACCAAGTTTGGTGAAGATTGGATGAAAGCTACTTGAATTAGAGAGCGGACAACATTGTGATGTTTAAAAAGCACTAAGTGACCCCGTAACCAAGTTTTTGACCCGGCAAGGCCCATGTTTGAACTTGGCCTTAAGATCATCTAGATACAACTTCTGACCAAGTTTGTTGAAGATCGGATGAAAACTACTTGAATTAGAGAGCGGACAACATGCTGAATGTTTAAAACGCACTAAGTGACCCCGTGACCTAGTTTTTGACCCGGCAAGGCCCATGTTCGAACTTGGCCTAAACATCATGTAGATACAAATTCTGACCAAGTTTGGTGAAGATCGGATGAAAACTACTTGAATTAGAGAGCGGACACTTAATACCGACCGACAGACAGACCGACCAACAGGTTCACTTCTATATACCCCCCTAAACTTCGTTTGTGGGGGTATAATAAAGCTTAATTGAAAACTAAGCAAAATAATTTGATAACATTAATTATAAATCAATACTCTTCGAACCTTCTATAATTGACATGGATAGAGGTAAGAATTTCCTCACTTTGGCCATGATTAATTCAATCAGACCCATTTAAAATTGACTTCTACGCTACTAACAGTCAGTAATATTGATTCAGTCCTGCTTATCTGTTCACTATCATTTTATCAATTGGGGAGTTTATTAGCACGTAAAAAACAGAGATGTTTTGACTATCACCTCATAACAATGGACAAGTTAATTGGCAAGTGATATTCAAGGCCTGCACATCAAAGTGACCGCCCCCCCCCCCCCCCCCTGCCCACTAGGAATGATCTTAGACATGCATTACATACACTTGTACACATGACTGACCGACAAACATTCCAAAGTTGTTGTTTTTTTTATCAGCTATCTTAGAATTCACATGGCAACGAAATTGTGAGTCTGGGGAAAAATCCCCCGCAACATTTTATGCTTACAAATAAAAATGGTTTTGCAGTAATTGCTTTTCAACACAAACACTGTAACTACTTAAACGAAAAGTTTGTTCAATACAAAAAAGATCATACAGTTTTTTCTGTGTGACCTCTACGTCTTGCTGATCCTGTGTCATTTTCTTCTTCAATGTTTACTGGCAGTTTTGAAGATGGGCAGGAAAGAGTTTCAGATTGAAGTGTGTCGACAGAAGTAATGGAAGAGGTAGAGAAATTTGTATCAGAATCAGTATTGGCATGTTTATTATTCATCACACAGAAATTTTCGTTGAACACATGGTCACTTTCCGAAAATGGCACCATTTCTGGGACAGCCTTTGGCTCTGTTTTTTGTGGTGATTCTCCACTCTTGCACGTGACAAGTTCAGACTCAACGGATGTCTGGACATCGCCGTTTACGCTGTTGGAATTGGAATTATCCGTTTCCATTTTCAAAATAGAAACTTGTTCAGTTCTCAATCTATCACTTACTTCTGGAGAAACTGACTTCCCATGCGATTGTTTATCTGTGTTGGATTTGCTCCGAGGAATCTTGCTGACTACTGCTTGCGATTGGTTCTCATCTTTTTCCATTTCAACACACCAGGACTGGGACATGGCAGTGCCATTATGACCATTCGAGCGCGTTGGCGAACTTGACAGAGAACCACTACCTGGTGACCACGACTTCGTGAGTGGGTTTTACACACTTTGCTTTGCAAGAGGACTAGTGGCCCTGTGCTTCATTTCGTCTATTAAATAATTTCCAGAACGTCTCTTCATTTTTTTCTCATCCCGATCGTCAGCACTCAAGGACAAAGTCCTTCTGGTGGCAGGACTTTTGGAGGGACTGCTTTCCGAACTAGACGGCGTTCTCAACTTTCTGCCAAGGCCGGGTGAAGTTAGATCACCGTTGGGGGACATTCCCATTTTCTGGTACAACTCCAGGGTTCCCAGGTCAGGGTCGGTGAATGACTCGGACAGTTTCCACATCAGCTCCTCGTAATCCATGGACAGGCGCTTGTTTGCTCGCGATTCCTTGTCGTACTTCTTCATCAAACTCGGGCATCGCTCATGAAGGACTCTGAAATTTGTGGAAAATGTTCTTGTCCAAAAATGTGTATGCACAACCAATATATGTTGACAAATAATGTTATTAATAAAATGTGTCAACAGAAAACTTGGAAGTGAAAGTCCTATCCTAAAGCTATCCAACAAATGTTGATATTTTCAATCAGACTCAAAATAAGTTACATAAACATTTTCATCATAATGTGTTGAAAGTTGTAGTCTCAAATATAAGTTACAAGTATCTAATGCTTTTGAAAAACAGGTTTAATGCATGTGCGTACAGCAACCTTTTCCGCCTAAACTGGATATTTGCAAAGAAGACTTCCTTTAATAAAAAAAAAAATCATTAAAAGCAGAATTGTCATCCCTCAATAACTTATGCAGACTGCACAGACTAATCTGGGATATATATTTTATAATGTGACCTTGGTTGTAGGAAAAATTTACTAATATAATGCATGTGCGTAAAGTGTCATCTCAGATAAGACTGTGCAGTCACAGCGACATTTTTCACCTAACTGGATTTTTTGTACAAAATACTTCCTTCAATAAAAGCGAAAAGTGTCATTACTGATTAGCCTGTGGAGACTGCCCAGGCTTATCAGGGACGACACTACACACAAAAAATTAATCCCAGTACAAGGCTCATATATAAACAATACAATAAAGGTTTCCTACTTCTCATGGTCTGTCTTCATGCTAATAATGGCCTCCAAGTTCTCCTTCTTCTGCCGCAGACTGATGATCTGTTCCCTAGCAACGGGCAGCTCCTCAAGCTGAAGGTACAAACGTGAGCCCATGAATTGTGCAATTAAGGCATCATTGGAAAACAGGTAAAACAGGTTAAAATAGAGTTTGTGAACTGTGCAACTGAGGTATCATTGGAAAACGACTTTCAAATATCAGAACTCTTGTGAATCATTTATGCCCAATCATGAAGTAAAATGTAAAAATTGTTCTGGTAAATATGAAATCTATGTAAAACTGTTTAAATATCTGATCGTGAGGGACGATACAAAAGTAGTGTAATGGCTGACATCAGAAAATTCATATACCATGATATCTTTGAATAGGTGGGACAGGGGGGAAGGGTTGGGAAGTATGGGGTAATAGGCATGTGCAAGGCAGGTAGGGCCATTGCTTACCTCTTTACCACTTTGATGGGTTTAGAAAACCAAATTAAATTTAAGACCTTCTTCAAGTTTTAAAGCCTTTTTATCGAACCCTGTGATACAGATTAGCTGCAAACAGCATAAAACCTGAACAGACTGCGAGTTGCATACAGCCATTAAAACTTGCTTCTGAGCAGGCAAAGGTTAACCCTTTCAGTGCTGGAACCAAATTTTGAAGGCCTTTGCAAACAGTTTGGATCCAGATGAGACGCCACAGAACGTGGCGTCTTATCAGGATCCAAACTGTTTGCTATTCTGATAGTATTCTTTGAAAAAAAATTGAAGAAAATGCTAATTTTAGAAATTC
Organism: Dreissena polymorpha; assembly: GCF_020536995.1. Classification (NCBI taxonomy): domain Eukaryota; kingdom Metazoa; phylum Mollusca; class Bivalvia; order Myida; family Dreissenidae; genus Dreissena; species Dreissena polymorpha. The sequence continues at coordinate 66,901,252 of NC_068369.1, read as the reverse complement.
AGCAGACGACATTTTAGCAGACGACAAATTTCCCAGCATGCAAAGGGTTAACTATGTCTGCAACTGACAGATGAGCCTTACTTTCTTCTGCAGCTCAATATTGTGGGTGCGTAGCTTGTTGATTTCCTCGTTCTTCATTTCCAGGACAGTCTTTAGACTCTCTATCTCCTGCGGCAGACTGCGGTAGGGGGCCAGTGCGCACTGAACATGAGACACAAACCATATGTACCCTGTGATATAACTCCTGCGGCAGACTGCGGTAGGGGGCCAGTGCGCACTGAACATGAGACACAAACCATATGTACCCTGTGATATAACTCCTGCGGCAGACTGCGGTAGGGGGCCAGTGCGCACTGAACATGAGACACAAACCATATGTACCCTGTGATATAACTCCTGCGGCAGACTGCGGTAGGGGGCCAGTGCGCACTGAACGTGAGACACAAACCATATGTACCCTGTGATATAACTCCTGCGGCAGACTGCGGTAGGGGGCCAGTGCGCACTGAACATGAGACACAAACCATATGTACCCTGTGATATAACTCCTGCGGCAGACTGCGGTAGGGGGCCAGTGCGCACTGAACATGAGACACAAACCATATGTACCCTGTGATATAACTCCTGCGGCAGACTGCGGTAGGGGGCCAGTGCGCACTGAACATGAGACACAAACCATATGTACCCTGTGATATAACTCCTGCGGCAGACTGCGGTAGGGGGCCAGTGCGCACTGAACATGAGACACAAACCATATGTACCCTGTGATATAACTCCTGCGGCAGACTGCGGTAGGGGGCCAGTGCGCACTGAACATGAGACACAAACCATATGTACCCTGTGATATAACTCCTGCGGCAGACTGCGGTAGGGGGCCAGTGCGCACTGAACATGAGACACAAACCATATGTACCCTGTGATATAACTCCTGCGGCAGACTGCGGTAGGGGGCCAGTGCGCACTGAACATGAGACACAAACCATATGTACCCTGTGATATAACTCCTGCGGCAGACTGCGGTAGGGGGCCAGTGCGCACTGAACATGAGACACAAACCATATGTACCCTGTGATATAACTCCTGCGGCAGACTGCGGTAGGGGGCCAGTGCGCACTGAACATGAGACACAAACCATATGTACCCTGTGATATAACTCCTGCGGCAGACTGCGGTAGGGGGCCAGTGCGCACTGAACATGAGACACAAACCATATGTACCCTGTGATATAACTCCTGCGGCAGACTGCGGTAGGGGGCCAGTGCGCACTGAACATGAGACACAAACCATATGTACCCTGTGATATAACTCCTGCGGCAGACTGCGGTAGGGGGCCAGTGCGCACTGAACATGAGACACAAACCATATGTACCCTGTGATATAACTCCTGCGGCAGACTGCGGTAGGGGGCCAGTGCGCACTGAACATGAGACACAAACCATATGTACCCTGTGATATAACTCCTGCGGCAGACTGCGGTAGGGGGCCAGTGCGCACTGAACATGAGACACAAACCATATGTACCCTGTGATATAACTCCTGCGGCAGACTGCGGTAGGGGGCCAGTGCGCACTGAACATGAGACACAAACCATATGTACCCTGTGATATAACTCCTGCGGCAGACTGCGGTAGGGGGCCAGTGCGCACTGAACATGAGACACAAACCATATGTACCCTGTGATATAACTCCTGCGGCAGACTGCGGTAGGGGGCCAGTGCGCACTGAACATGAGACACAAACCATATGTACCCTGTGATATAACTCCTGCGGCAGACTGCGGTAGGGGGCCAGTGCGCACTGAACATGAGACACAAACCATATGTACCCTGTGATATAACTCCTGCGGCAGACTGCGGTAGGGGGCCAGTGCGCACTGAACATGAGACACAAACCATATGTACCCTGTGATATAACTCCTGCGGCAGACTGCGGTAGGGGGCCAGTGCGCACTGAACATGAGACACAAACCATATGTACCCTGTGATATAACTCCTGCGGCAGACTGCGGTAGGGGGCCAGTGCGCACTGAACATGAGACACAAACCATATGTACCCTGTGATATAACTCCTGCGGCAGACTGCGGTAGGGGGCCAGTGCGCACTGAACGTGAGACACAAACCATATGTACCCTGTGATATAACTCCTGCGGCAGACTGCGGTAGGGGGCCAGTGCGCACTGAACATGAGACACAAACCATATGTACCCTGTGATATAAATTTACCGAACAGTGACTTGGATTTCTTACAAATTTTACTAAAATATCTGTGTTATATTCACTCACCAAAGCATGGTGTTGAAATATGTGTGTGTCTGAAACTTCAGTTTGCCGGTTATGACAGACAGAAACTGCAATTTGACAGTTTAATAAACAAATGGCAACATTTTTATGATTCTATTTAGCAAAAAAATATTCTTTATAAATTCACTTATAAAGTGGTAAATTAGACTGTCACTGGAATTGCACATATTTTCAAGTTTAAGGCTATGCAAACGTAAACAAAAAACTGTCGGAGACGGGTGATGCTCCCCAAAGGTTTTTTTGTCACAATATTGCACTATATATTCAGATAAAAGGAAACGTCTTGAGGGGCATAACTTTGGACAAAATAATGCGATGGATGGTTTAGAAACTTAAAATTTCAAAGGGCCATAACTCTCTAAATAAATCATCTAACCAGAACCCACTTATAACATGCGCATCTCCTCAAGGTAGTTAAGCTTCCCATAAAGCTTCATTGTATTCCAGTCAGTAGATGGGGAGAAATAGCCCGGACAAGAATTGCACTATATGTACACTTTATAGAAAATTTTAAAGGGCCATAACTCTGTGAAAAATCATCTAACCAGAACCCACTTATAACATGCGCATCTCCTCAAGGTAGTTAAGCTTCCCATAAAGTTTCATTGAATTTCCGTAATAAGTTGCTGAGAAATAGCTCGGACAAGAATTGCACTATATGTACAATGGAAAATTTCAAAGAGCCATAACTCTGTGAAAAATCATCCGACCAGAACCAGCTGATAATATGCACATTTCCTCTTGGTAGTGAAGCTTCCCATAAAGTTCCATTGAATTCCGGTCACTAGTGGCTGATAAATAGCCCGGACAAGAATTGCACTATATGTACAGTTAATGGAAAATTTCAAAGGGCCATAACTCTGTGAAAAATCATCCGACCAGAACCAGCTGATAATATGCACATCTCCTCTTGGTAGTGAAGCATCCCATAAAATTTCATTGAATTCCGGTCATTAGTTGCTGAGAAATAGCCCGGACAAAAATTGTGCACGGACGGACAGACGAAGCGGTGAAGATATGCTCCCCCCAATTTTTTTTTTGGGGGGGGGAGCATAAAAAACTAGAACTGAACATATTTATGAACATTTTTTTTACTTTTGGTTTGTGATCAGAATGCTTCATTCGTAAACAGAAATAAATAAATTGTGTATCTAGCCTACAAAACACAACACTCTTTAAATGCTGAATATCTTGGCTTGGGTTTCTAAGTAGCCGTATTATATAAACATGTCTGCCTTACACAATTATTAGGTTTCAACAATTAAAGGCAAAATGATAGACAAAAAAAGACGTATGCCTATGGGGCACTGATGTCCTACAGTCTACTTTTGTCTCAAAACTCTGGTTTAGTAAAAACACCTGTCAATGACCAACTTATACTTATGAAATCTAAGTGTGACCTTGAAATTTGAGGTAATGTGATGATTGGTATATGTGATACTCAATCTCCTCATGGTAGTCATTTGTGGTAAGTTATCTACAAATTGAATAATGAATGACAAAGTAACAGCACTGACATGCTGTTTTAGAGTCAAATTCGACCTTTGACCTCTAAGTGTGACCTTGACCTCAGCTGCAGGATACAGGTGTAAAACAAAATGCCATCTCCTCATGGTTGTTCTACAAGCTTTTTCTTGTATTTTATATAGTGACCTAATTTTTGACTCCACAGGTCCCAGTTTTGAACTCAGGCGATGTAAAAGTTGACAGCTTATGACCCATGCCGAAAATAAAGAAAGGTACAAAAGCTAACTAGAAGTACAAAGGTGATTTTAAACAAACGCGAGAAATCTGTAAACCAGCCACTTTACTACTATAAAGATCTACTACCTGTACTTTGAAGTCAGAGTCCCTCTGGAGGGCCTCTTCGCAGTGTTTGGCGCGATCACGCAGGCGGTCACACTCGCTGCGCAAGGTCTCCACCTTCTCCGAGAGGGTCATCTTGTTGCCATCAAACCGGCCCGTGATGTCCTCCAGGTTGTCCTGGTGCTGCTTGTGGAGCTCTGAAGTGCAAGGGAGGCAACTTATAAATTGAAGAGTAGTCTTTTTTTCTATTCAATTACTTAATCTGTTGCTGTTTGAATGTGTGGAGCTCTGAAGTACAAGGGGGACAATGCATACAAAAATACCTGTACCATTGTATCAAAGAGAGTTGTCTTTCTTATGCAAATTTGCAATTTTAAGAAGGGTTTGCTATCTGCTTACTACCGGTAAATTCTGTTGCTGTAGGATATAGTGGAGCTCTGAAGTACAAGGGGGACAACTCATGAAAATACCGGTCTCATTTTAGCTGACAGAGTTGTCTTTCTTATACAAACATGAAATTTGACGGAAAAAAAAATCAATATCATATTTCAATGCCTGCTGTTTTAATATGTGGACGTCTCAAAGTACAAAAGCGATAAATCATAAAAATACATTCCTCTTTGTGAAAGATGGCATTGTCTTTCATGAAAAAGCTGAAACAAGTATTATAACTTATATAACTGAATTTAATTTAACATATACATACAACTATTAGTAATGGTTTCCCTCCAATAAATACACTTATATGTTGCTATTTGTTAAGAACAAGGGGAAACTAAAGGTAATCATATCGTTCACTGCAAGTGGGGCTCTTAAGTACACAGGGGACTCCTGAAAATACACTTTACAATCTGTCAGAGTGGTCAAACTCAGGTGACTGCTAAGGGCAGGTGACCACTTGTTTGATGGTTGTTTTGCTGCAAGTAACAAACTCATTCAGAGAAACAAACACCTAAAGCATAAACTTTGATAAAAAGTGTTACAAAAATATATGTACACTTTTCAAGTGCACTTGCATGTACATGTAGTTAAAATGCAATATGAAAAAAATCACATTTAGCTTTGCAAAAATTGTTACTTTTATACATACCATACAGGTGCATTAAAATTTGCAAGTCAAGCTCCATTTGATCTCTTTTGTGCCTGATAATAACAACACGGCTCCCTATAGTGTTGCTATTGACACAATATCAGCGATTATGATCTTTTGAATTTGTCACGCTCTCATGAAATGGCTTTATAATGCTCGATTGGTCATTGTCGGCTCGGGTACTACTTACATGTACCCCGGGTACTCTTAAGTTTACTTACATGTACCCCGGGTACGGTAAATATACGTAATTGTACCTGGTCGATATTAGACTGTACCCGAGTTGTATTCCAGCCCAAAATCCGATGTCGTAAAACGCGCTACCGATTATCTTAAACAAATTTCACTTAAAAAAAACTGCATCAACACGCTTTTTTAGTGTGAGTTTCGATAGGCCATTTTACAGAAAATTGACATAAATGTGAATATAATTGAATTAAGAAAAAGGCCGACAACGACCGATTTAGCTTTACATTTCCCGGGTACATTTTAGTATATTTACCGTACCCGGGGTACATGTAAGTATACTTAAGAGTACCCAGGGTACATGTTAGTAGAACCCGAGCCGACAATGACCAATCGAGCCTTTATAATGACTGCGGTTACTGATTGCCACCAAATGATATTGTTACAGGACATTTTTTTTAAAGCCCACTGCATTTGTGTTTGATGTAATAACGTTACTAATATTATTTGTATTATACCTTGCAGATGTTGCATTCAATGTAAATTACAATTCATTCATTTGTTGTTTGTACATTAATGTTGTTGGGTAGACAGACCGTTCATGCCATATGACCCCTAAGTCCAGTAACACTGTATTAGTAGGGTTTTCTTTTCACTTAATATATATATTGCTGTTTGTTAAGTTCTCAACACAAGAAGGATAACTCTTTATTTTAATAAATACACTGTTCACTGTAAAAGATAGTTGCCTTTCCTGAAATAATAGTAAGCAAGGTTTTCTCTTCAATAAATATCTGTTTCTTCTTATGAAGTTCTGTGGAACAGACAGACAATTTATAAAATACTATTCTGGTTTTGAGATTGATTTCAAATTAAACTAGCTTCAATATTGCAGAAGTGACATTACATGAGCAATTTTGACCCATATATTTGACCTTGAAGGATGACCTTGACCTTTCACCACTAAAAATGCGCAGCTCCATGAGATACACATGCATGCCAAATATCAAGTTGCTATCTTCAATATTGCAAAAGTACTCATAAAATGAGCGATTTTGGCCACATATATTTGACATCTGACCTTGAAGTATGACCTTGACCTTGACCTTTTTCCACTCAAATTGTGCAGCTCCATGAGATACACATGCATGCCAAATATCAAGTTGCTATCTTGAATATTGAAATACTGCAAAAGTGTACATTAAATGAGCGATTTTGACCTATATATTTGACCTTTGACCTTGAAGGATGACCTTGACCTTTCACCACTCAAAATGTGCAGCTCCATTAGATACATATGCATGCCAAATATCAAGTTCCTATCTTCAATATTGCAAAAGTTATTGCAAATGTTAAAGTTGGCGCAAATCAACCAACCAACAGACCAACAGACAGGGCGAAAACAATATGTCCCCCACTACTATAGTGGGGGACATAAAAACGCAGTCTAATAGGTATCCAATTAAACTAGGTATCCAATTAAACTATTTGTTGTTGCCAAAAAACCGCTTTTAAGCAAACAGCCTTCAAGCCTTCGCATGCTGATTTGGATCCAAACTGGCCACAATCGCCTTAATATGTCTTTTACTGTGACACAGTTCATTTAACTTTAAAAATAGAAAGAAGATAGCTTAAGAAACTTCAGCGTACAGTTTATATAGTATTGACATACCTGTACAAAGTCGCGCCAGTCAAAAATCATAAAAAGCGACATTTAAAGTTATGGAAGCCCGAACTAGAAAGAAGAAAGAATACAAACCAGTAAAGGGTTTGTAATCAATGTTGAATTTCAGGGCAGCTTGGTGATCTGCAAATCCCATATGATATGTTGATATCGGGTATCATAGTCATTCAATAAGTCACAAAATGCTCGAATAAAATTTATAAAGCAAAATGTGATTTAATTTAAATTTTAAATTGATAACTAAAAATACCAGTATGCCAGTTTTGCCGTGTCAAGCTGTCAAGATCCAGAAAGTCCTTCATTCACATCGAACATACTCTTCGAATTCCATCCATTGTAGTCATTAGCGATATTTAGTGAATACATAACTGATATATCCAAAATAACAGTTTCTAAATAGCCAAACAAGCCGATTTATGACATTCTCTCGGAATCACGTGGGCGGGTTACTTCCAGCCCGTAGTTCTAAATTGTTTTACGAACGAAATTTGTTTCAGTTTCTTATAACGTTTTTTCACGTAAAACGGTCTTAGAAAAATTCACTAAAAATGGTGTACGCAATATCTTTTGAGAAAAATGTTAGAAAAACGTTTTTAAGTGAAAAATTGTAAGAATAACAAAATGCCATGTTAAATGTCTATTCCGTCTGCCCAAAATCTGGTAAGGCATCAAAAAAGCCAACCGATTTGCGCAGTGTTTTTGAAATACGGTATTACTAAAGTATATTTGCGTAAACGCAAATATACTAAAAACAAACAAAAGGAATTAGCTCTTATTAAACAAGATGCTCCCAAAAGTTTTTTTTGGTCACAATATTGCACTATATATTCAGATAAAAGGAAACGTCTTGAGGGGCATAACTTTGGACAAAATAATGCGATGGATAGTTTAGCAACTTAAAAATTTCAAAGGGCCATAACTCTCTAAATAAATAATCTAACCAGAACCCACAAATAACATGCGCATCTCCTCAAGGTAGTTAAGCTTCCCATAAAGCTTCATTGAATTCCAGTCAGGAGTTTGGGAGAAATAGCCCGGACAAGAATTGCACAATATGTACAGTTTATAGAAAATTTCAAAGGGTCATAACTCTGTGAAAAATCATCCAACCATAACCGGCTGATAATATGCACATCTCCTGTTAGAAATGAAGCTTCCCATAGAGTTTCATTGAATTCCCGTAATAAGTTGCTGAGAAATAGCTCAGACAAGAAGTGCATTATATGTACAATAGAAAATTTTAAAGGGCCATAAGTCTGTGAAAAATCATCCGACGAAAACCGGCTAAAATATGCACATGTCCTCTTGGTAGTGAAGCTTCCCATAAAGTTTCATTGAATTTGGGTCATTAGTTGCTGAGAAATAGCCCGGACAAAAATTGTGCACGGATGGACAGACACAGGGACGGACGGACAGAAGAAGCGGCCACTATATGCTCCCCCCAAAAATTTTTGGGGGAGCATAATTAAGTGTATGGTTATTGTTCTTGTGCATGGCATGTCTCCTCATTGATATCTATACAAATATGAAGTTTGATGTTGATATCTTTTATAGTTTCTGAGATATAGCCCTAAAAGGTTTTGTGACAGACGAACGGACGGACTGACAGATGGACGGATAACTCAGTATACTTATAGTACATATATGCAGATGGTATTGGTACAAAGATAATGAAACAGTCGATTATCCACACATGTTCACTATAAAAGACAAAAAACCTGTACATTCATGTGGTCGAAGCGAAAAATAACTAGTTTCTTTTTGCCCACAGATTGAAATAACATCACGAAATATAAAGCAAAGTTAACCGTTGAGTTGAGAGAAAACAAACGGAAATTAAATTCTTCCACGAAAACAGTGAAAAAGTGGGGAAAAGAACTTGTAATAGCACTAAACTAATGTCCAAACTTGCTTTTATATATTTCCAGCAAAATTTGCGAGAATGTTTTTGATTTTGTGAGCTGGTATTTAAGCTGCTCGCAATGTTTTGCTAGTAGGAAGAAAAGTTAAATTCGAGCCCTGGTCTGTTGTTTGGCTGGAGATATACACTGACTTTGTGTTCTTTTGTACGCCATATGTTTTACCAAGTTTAAAATCTTTGTCATTAACAATTGTGCTATGTCCCATAGGATTCTCTACACATAACAAATATTTACACTGTTTGAAATTGTAATGTATTTCATAAGAATGCAATTTAATCAATTTGAATAGAAATGAATCTAACTTTAAACAATATAAATGCATAAACATGGATACGAATACAAAAATCAACTCCTGGTTGCTGCACTTGTCTCGCAATTTCCCTTCACTTAATTACTTATGGGTTTTTACTTTTGTCACATGATCTTTCTTATTCAAGCTATTTCCGTTGTAAAAGAGACTGCTTAAATCTTACTGTGATTTCATTAAAGAGACTGCAGACTTGAACAAATCTGCATCTGCGCCCCATTTTGACTGTTTTAAACAAAGGATATCAAGTTTTACAATACACTTTACTTATTTTATAATGCAATGGTGAGGTTTATTAGCCCATGTTACGTTACTAAACTGTTTTTACCTGTTTCATACTTTTATTACCATAACATCAAGCAAAATCGTTGAATTGATATCCCTAGCCTTCTTCTTATATATATCTATACACCTACTTGCATGAAGTTTCATGTTGAAATTTAAATAGTTACTTAGATAAAGCCCTCAAAAGTTTGTGACAAACAGCCGGATGGATGGCCTGATTATTAAGGCGGACTAATACAAAAGCATAGCCCTCCTCCTTTGGCGGGGAATACGTATAATCCATTTAAACAAGCATAGCCCGTTACCTGAGTAGGAAACCTGATTTGCGAAATAAGAAATAAAAACAAAAAACAGCAACAGAAATTTTACCTTTGAATATAAAATGTCTGTTTAATGTCAATCAGTTTACAAAGACTGTTTTTGTAAAATAATTTGGATTCATAAGATATGTGAAATGCTTGCGTCAAAATTGTGAGATGGCTGACCCAGCTAGGCCACATGCAAAAAAGCAAACAACAGCCCTAACAATATTTATAGGAGTCTTTCATTTCATAAATTGTCTACAAAAATAGATACGAGTGGTGGTAGAATAATTATTAATTAAAACAAAGTTTAAAATGATAATGTTAATTGCAGTGGAATTGCAAACTTGTTAAAAATCATGTAATGCTACAATTCGAACTAAAACGTTTGTTCAAGCCATTTGTATAAGGCTAAAAAGGAAATTATTGCTTGTATCGAGGTATAAAAACCATTGGAATGATAACAATATATGCAGTAATATGCAAGTACTGAACTGTCATTGATGGTCTAGGAAAAAACATAGCACATTGATATTTTCTATGTTTAAATACACGTGTCCGTCATTAACAAATAATGTGCAAAGTATCTTGTGGAGCTTGTTTAAAATTGCATAATAAGAGTACGAATTGAATCTTCTTAAAACAAATCTATTAAACCATTATAATCATCCGGAAACCATTTTACTCTTTCGGGTCACAGTGACCTTGACCTTTGACTTAGTGACCTCAAAATCAATACGGGTCATCTGCGAGTCATGATCAATGTACCTATGAAGTTTCATGATCCTAGGTCTAAGAGTTCTTGAGTTATCATCTGGAAACCATCTGGTGGACGGACGGACATACGGACGGACCGACATGTGCAAAACAATATACCCCCTCTTCTTCGAAGGGGGGCATAAAAAAGTAAAATATGTTAAATTTATTATTTAAGATTTTCCTAATTTTCCCCAAAATCTCGCGTTTCATGCAATTTCTATATCCTCAAAAAAGGCCAGGCTCTTTCCCCAAAATCAGATAAAAAAAAACTGCACTTATCACATATGTTCATAATATTTTGTAAAATTTTAATAAAATGTTTTCAAAATAGTTGTTATTAATACCAGTTAATGGCTTCTTTGTTATATAAGAAACACTATTTACATGCGATTATTTTTCCCAATTGAACCAGTTTTGCGATTATTTTTTTTTCCCCAAAATGGGATTTTTCATGACGCAAAATTCCCAAAATTCCAGTGTGGCGTTTTCCCAAAATGGAGCGGAAAAGGCCTGATGATATAAAAAGGGACATAAAAATATTCGAGGTGATATGCACACTTTAAAAGTCCAACGCTCACGCTCATGTCGACGTCGGGGGTGAGTTAAGGATAGCTCCACTATATATATTTCATATATAATAGTCGAGCTAAAACAAATTCAAGTATATAATGTTCTGTATCGCCATATTTGTGTACTTTTCCTTCATCCCCAGTGCTACAACTTGCCATATGTCCTCATTTAACAACTTGGTAACATAATGTCAACATGTTGACATATTTATACTTAGTAATCATATTAATTCAACATTGGACTGTAACTATGACTATTTGAATAGTTATACATTGAAGGAATGGATACACTATACAAGTGATTTGGATAAATATGTTTTTGCCTTTTGGCGAATATTTGAAAAATAAATTTTTTAGATATGATTCTTCGAGTCTGCACTAACTGAGTCCTGGCTTTGAACCAAGAGTTTGTTATAATAGAAGTGTTCGACAGATGGTATTATTTTACTGTGCACTTGTTTTATCTGTCATTCAAATCAGACATTATTAACAATGACAAGGAAATCAGCTATGAATTGTTGAGTATCTCACACAATGGTTAATGTGATGTGCTACTCTGATAGCAATCTCGAAAAAACACCCAGTCAGAGAATTCATTTGTATTCAAAAATAATACATGTACATCGAAAACAGGGATGTTGTGTTTTGTTTTGTGATTTAACAAACACTCAAACAGGAAGTTTTGTATGCGTGTTTTGCAAAGTTTCGAATGATAGACACGCAATCTGAATATTTCAATATGGACTAGCATACCACATGAAACAAAAACTGCCTATCCCAGCACCAACATGACACCTTTTGCACAATGCTATCTGAAGCATCAGGAAGTTAACATACATTTCTTAAGTGAACTGTTTTTTACGATTTGTAGTTATGCTCAGCAAAATAACAAGCAAATGGCAATAACCCGAATAACAGTTCATAAAGAGTTATGGTTCTAGAACCCTGCCCCTAGTCTCATTTTTTTTTAAATACTTGTTACCTTATGGCCCTGAAATCAATAGTTATCTTCCTTCAAATGATTTTAAGTAAAATTGTTCTGTATATATTATTTTATTAAAAATAACACTCTATGCACTTAGTTAAAAATGTCTGGCAAAACGCCAGCCAAATGAACCACTATGATTGCTTGTTTCAGTCGCTACAAAACATTGCTTGTAAAATTACGTACAGTCCAGCCTGTCGACAACAAATTTATTGTCAATGTTTGTCTATTGCTTTAAAACTTTTACGCGTTGTAAAAACAATGACAATGACTTTAAACAAGTGCTTTTCAGCATCAACTCTCTTTCTGCAGGCAAACATGATTTTTAGATGGCAGACAATAAACAAGTAATAACGTTGTTGAGCAAAAATAAAAATCAAAAGAATGCACACACTGGACATACGGTTAACACACTGGACATAAAATGTCATACTTGACATACAGTCATCACAATAGAACTACAATGACATACTGGACATACAGTCATCACACTAGACATACAATGGCATACTGGACATACAGTCATCACACTAGACATACAATGACATACTGGACATACAGTCATCACACTGGACATACAATGCCATACTGGATATACAGTCTTCACACTAGACATACAATGACATACTGGACATACAGTCATCACACTGGACATACAATGACATACTGGACATACAGTCATCACACTAGACATACAATGACATACTAGACAAACAGTCATTACAATGGACATACAATGTCATACTTGAGATACAGTCATAACACTAGACATACAATTGCATACTGGACATACAGTCATCACACTAGACATACAATTGCATACTGGACATACAGTCAATACAATGGACATACAATGTCATAATGGACATACAATTACATACTAAACATACAGTCACCACACTGGGCATACAATGGCACACTGGACATACAGTCATCACACTACACATGCAATGACATACTGGACGTACATTCATCACACTAGACATACAATTACATACTGGACATGCAGTCATCAATCTAGACATACAATGACATACTGGACATACAGTCATCACACTAGACATACATTGACATACTAGACATACAGTCATCACACTAGACATACAATGTCATACTTGAGATACAGTCATCACACTAGACATACATTGACATATGGACATACAGTCATCACACTAGACATACAATGACAAACTGGACATACAGTCATAACACTGGACATACAATTACATACTCGACATACAGTCATCACACAGGACATACAATGACATACTGAACATACAGTCATCATACTGGACATACAATGACATACTGGACATACAGTCATCGCACAGGACATACAATGACATACTGGACATACAGTCATCACACTGGGTATACAATGACATACTGGACATACAGTCATCACACCAGACACAATTACATAGTGGACATACAGTACTCATACTAGACATACAATGACAAACTGGATATACAGTTATCACAGTGGACATACAATGACATACTGGACATACATTTGGCATCATATATTACTTGCTTACAAAACAATGTATGCACATTGAATTTTTACTGGCCGTCTGCATTCTGTGAGTTTCAAGACCTGGCTATACTGTAGCTATACAATGACTTTAGAGTGGACAACACACAATTCAAGCTACAGTCAGTAAGTTTTTTAAGTCTATTGGAATTTATTTCATAGTGTGTGTTCTCAGCCCAAAGAAGGCATATTTTCTTGTGTATTAAAGGCATAAATATGCATTGAAAATACCAAACAATAATTTAGATTAAACAAGAGCACCACATAGCAGGTGCCAAAGCTTGGCTGTGGGTGATGCTTTGAATAAATGAAAGCTTGCCAGAAGAAAAGGAAGAAAGGTACATGGCGAGAAGAACTCATCTAAGAGACTTTGCATCTGTAGATATGATACTTTCATTTTAAGAACTACCACGTAATCCCAGCCAGTGAGTTGATTGGAGCCAAAATGGTCCTGCAGATCAGCAGACATTATCATGCATGGCAAAATGTAATTGATGATAATGTATGGTTGAATATGCATTTGGTATTTGAAAAACATTGAATTAACTTACTTGCATACTCACGATAATAATGTATTTGTCTGATATAAAATAAACAACAGAACATCAAATAAAGTAACATAAGGTGACGACTAAAAATTTGTAAAGGAATTATTGTAAAATGTCCACATACTTTAAGTATCAAAGAAATTTGGGTATTAGACAACACATTATGACCTCTTTCTTTAACATAGTGAAACAAAAGAGAATATGATGGTTCTAAAGGTCATTAAGGTGCATAAACTACAGTACACTCCACGCGTTTTCCCCAATTTCCCTCCATACTCCGCGGGTTTCGACCTGGAGGGAGATTAAGAAAATCCCGCCAGACGCGGCGTTTGCATGATTTTGGACGCGGCGGTTAACGATCGGCAAAACTGATAAGCCGACGCGGCGGCCCTCGGCGTTGGCAACGCGGGGGAAACTCCGCGTTTTACGAGATAACGATCAATTTAATTTTGTTTGACTTCCTGATTTTCAAATAAAATTACATTTATTACAAGTACATACATGTACATGTAGTATAATGTTTACAATTAAAAAAAAACAACCAAGATAGATCGATTCCGACGTGGTTGTAGAAGTAGTTGTTGTTGTATAGAAAACTCGTTGATTTACGACACACAAAACGTCGTCTTTTAACTAATACTTACCAATTAATATAAACACAGTTTGCAACATTGTTTTTATTTGGATAATTTAATCCAAAGTTTTCATGTAAGCAGGTGATTTTCTCTACTGAACATGTATACAAATGACCAAGGACCCTAAAATCTCGCAAATCTGTGTGAATTGACAGTTTGACGTAATCAAAGAAAAGCCGCTTCCTGTCTAAAGGCATAACTTATGCAAGTAAACACGTTCAACGAATGCATAAGGAATGGTTTTAATGGTCGGAACAAAGTCAATTCTCTGCTCGCTCATGCATTGATTTTCTCTTTGTTTGAAGGTTATTCCATTGATTACTGAAAGTTGGTAACTATTGAGTTGATAATTGCATTTAATAGTCACAGTTGTATTCTTGTTGCGTCGACATTCTAAACAATGTTTACCAGTAATTATGGACCAAATCGGCAAAGTGACATTCACACATGTTAATCCCTTTTGTCAAAACACCGCAGACAGCAGTCTTAACAATAGGTCAGTAGACAAGCTTTGCGTGTTTTCATAACATCAAACACTTAAAATCCAGTTCCGCCCAGATGTCTTCTGTAATCAGTTTACAATACAATTAGTGTTAAAATAATTTCTCTACTAAAACACCGTAACGATAAAGATTCGGCGTGTTCGATTTGAAATTATTTTAGAGGAAATATCAACTTATTCGCGATATAATTTCGTTAATAAATACCAAAGAAACTTTTAACCGAAATCAACAATGTTCTCTGCGCTACAAAGTTTGTATCAAAAAAATCAATAAACGCACGCTTTGCAGGAGTATACATTGTACCTTGACCTTGTACATTGCAGCATAATTTTCGCGCGCTTTTGTCGGGAAATAATACATGATGACTGAATATTGGAAGCATTTGTAAACATCGTGTTAACAATTAAAAATCGTAGTGTGTTTCGGATTACTAATTATTATTCTCATTGGAAATTTTACGGGACATTTATTCTTGTGTCATATGTGTTATGATTTAAATATTAATTTGTCAAATGTATTATATTAGACTAATTCATATTGTAGACGTACCTGTGAATTAAAAAACATAATTTT
This sequence comes from Dreissena polymorpha, assembly GCF_020536995.1. NCBI lineage: Eukaryota > Metazoa > Mollusca > Bivalvia > Myida > Dreissenidae > Dreissena > Dreissena polymorpha. Next base: position 66,885,263 of record NC_068369.1, on the reverse strand, counting down.
TATACGTATTAATTTTCTATACAATTATCTTTTATTATACATGTACTACAGTATTTAAACAATTTATTATAACAATGTTTTTATTTTTTGGCATGCCCAGTAGCACACTGCTAACGCGGCGTTGCGTGGCGATCACTGATAAGAACGGAAAGTGTCTGCATTTACCTACTAGCCTAAAGTAATACACGCCGCGGGAATTAGCGAACGCGGCGTAACGCCGAGCGTTTAATCGAGTTCACCTCGCTCTTCCAATGCCGCGTGAACACTCGCTAGCAAAAAAAACCCGCGGAGGGAGCGCGTTTTTTGGGGAAAACGCGTGGAGTGTACTGTATGAAGGCTGTAGGTGGAAGAACTCTCATTTTAGAAGCATTGTGTAATGAATTACCGTTGGTCACAGTGACCTTGACCTTTGACCTAGTGACCCAAAAATGGGTGTGGCGTGTAGGTGCATCTACATATGGATTTCAAAGTTGTAGGTGGAAGCACTTTGATTTCAGAGCCTATGTTAAAGTTTCATATTAGAGGTCACATTTACCTTGGCCTGGGCCTAGTGACCCAACAATGGATGTGGCGCTTAGAACTCATCAAGGTTCAGCTACGTATTAAGTTTCAAAATTGTAGGTGGAAGCACTTTGATTTTAGAGCCAATGTTAAGGTTTTAGCACAACGTGGACAGCTGATGGCAGACGGCGGACGAGAGCTTGCTATGGCAATACTTGGTTTTCTCCGAAAACAGCCAAGCTAAAAATTGAGAGTTAAGATGTTCATTGCAAAACTATTGTATTAGAATTACTTTTTTGCGTTTGTTAGTAACATTACACACTACAAATCAACAACTGACAGTTCTGACACGTCTAGGTGCTCATTAAAGCTTATAGTGAGATCAAGTTTGTTACGTGCAATTACCCAAAAATCCTTTCAAGAATACTGATACAAATTAGCTTTCCGCCAGTGTAGAATTCAGGGCTTTAGTTCAGTATAGGAAAGACCACTAGTTGCAGTGGTGTTTGAAACTTATCCCAGCACAGACGATGACTTATACTTCATATACATTACATCTATGGACAAAGAACACAGATGATACAATTTTAGTTAACTGTATTTCAAAAACACTTGCCAAATACAGTTTAAGAAAGATATGTTTTAAGTGTTCATCTAACACAATTTTGAACATTAACAAACAAATATAACAACAAAAAATAACTTGACTTTTTAACGATAGCCCATCCCATTCTTGACAAAAATGAAAATATCAGTACATATTGACTGCCGAACTTATGTGCACCATCAAATTATATCAATGAAAAAGCAAAATGAGGCCTTCCAGTTTTGGTAATAAGCAATTAGTTTAAACAATATATTTCGTATTAGAGGAATACATTTACAACTAGAAATGGCGCGGCAGAGGCCAACGCGTATCCCCACGCTGAATGTTTGACACAGGGGCGCCCCAGGGTTGGTAATGGGGCCATGCATAGTTGAGATTGACCGTATTGTCATAAGAGAAGTTCAGTATCAATTAGAAGTGAATCGGTGTAGAAATGAAGAAATTATAGTAAAAGGCAGTTTTAGTGGGGTGGCCTATGTGGGCGGGGCGCCCCAGGGTTGGTAATGGTGCCATGCAAAGTTGAGATTGACTGTATTGTCATAAAAGAGTTTCAGTATCAGTTTAAAGTGAATCGGTGTTAAATGAAGAAATTATAGTAAAAGGCAATTTTAAGTGGGTGTGGCCTATGTGGGCGGGGCACCCCAGGGTTGGTAATGGGGCCATGCATAGTTTAGATTAACCGTATAGCCATAAGAGAGGAATAGTATCAATTTGAAGTGAATCGGTGTAGAAATGAAGTAATTATAGTAAAAAGCAGTTTTGGGTGGACGTGGCTATGTGGGCGGGGCGGCCAAGGGATGGTATGGGGCCATGCATAGCTGAGATTGACCGTATTGTCATAAGAGAGGTTCAGTATCAATTTGAAGTGAATCGGTGTAAAAATGAAGAAATTATAGTAAAAGGCAATTTTGGGTGGGCGTGGCTTATGTAGGTGGGACGCCCCAGGGTTGGTAATGGGGCCATGCATAGTTGAGATTGACTGTATTGTAATAAGAGAGGTTTAGTATCAATATGAAGACAATCGGTGTAGAAATGAAGACATTATAGTAAAATAACCTAAAAACATGAGTAAAAATATCTGACCCGGCCCCACCCCAACCCCCATAACTTTTGACCCAGGGGTCAGATAAAAATTCCGAATAGTGCAGGGTCGCACATATGCTCATTGCTACCATGCGTGTAAGTTTCAAGGTTTTAGTGCTTATAGTGTAGGGGGAGATAGTGGCCAGGACGGACGGACGGAAGACGGAGATAACCACAATATCCCCACTTTTTCTCCAAAAAGCAAGGGGATAATTACGTTTAATTAAAATATGTTCACAAATATGTGTTGTTTTAATTAGTTTCATACCAGCCACAGTATCCATCACGTATAGCACTGAAAGTGTCATCAAACTTATTGGTACCCTACTACTGTTATCAAACTTATTGATACCCTACTAGTAGTAGGGTACCAATAAGTTTGATGACACTTTCTGTGCTATAGTATTAGGCTACTAGATATGATATGATTCTACAAGTCTGAATTTACTGAGTCTAATTTTGACCAAGACTCTGTTCTTGTAGAAGTGTATCATTGACCTTATCAACTAAATTGCTAGTTCTGATGTGATCTTCTTTTATCTTGTGTTCAATTCAGACATTACAAACATTCTGGTAAGGCATTTAGTACACACCCATTCTGAGTGTTTAGTTCTTCAAAACTAATAAACAAAATACAAATGCAGGGAAGTTATGTTTCGTTATCGCGATTTATCAAACACCAAAACAGGAAGATTTATTTCAACGTTTCACATGATAGAGATCTAAACACGCAATCAGAATATTTCAAAATAAACTTAGTTACTAGCAAACTACATGAAACAATACCTGCTAATCCCTGAAGCCATAAAAAATTGACAGCGTTTTCAAAGTTTTATCTGAAGCATCAGGAAGTTAATATAAACTGCTTTAGTTCAATGTTGTGTTACAAAACGTACTTAAATATTTGATTACTTACTCAAAAGATTTCGAACAGTCAGAACATGGTGCTAAAAATATTACATGTGTGAGTATCATACCAGTGAAACTTGATAAAGTGAAGATACGGTTAACATAATTATTTATACATACTTCCCTTAGCTGTACTTATACAAAGCTCTTGATCAGGAATGACCAAACAAGTATTGTTTAAAAAGCATTTAACAGATAAATTTAAAGAAACATTGTTACTAGTTTCACCAAACAATTAAATATCACATTACCTGATCACTACCATTGTTTTAATAAACTGATGCATGTATTAATATAAATTTACTTTTAATTTTGTCAATACTTTATTTTCATAAATTATTGAGCAACAATTTTTCCGACATGATAGACTTTCAATGCGTCATGTCTTGTTTGTGATTCGGAATTTAATCATTTCCTATGCCTAATTAATCCACAGTCCCAATTTGTATTCTACATGTATGTTTGACAAGGTTGTACTATAGCCATACAAGGAAAAATTTAGCCCCGTCCCCTAGAGGCCACGTTATTCAACCAACGGGACTCTTTTTCAAATTCAGCTGAGATATCATTAGAACAAATGTTATGACCAAGTTTCATGAAGATTTGACTAAAACTAAGACTTTAAGAGTGCATTTGCGCAGTCTGGTCAGAGGCCAAGCTATTCCCTATAAATTCACTCAAAGTTGTCATAGTCTAATTATGCATCTCCTGATCAGACTGCAAGATGCGTAGGCTGGGTGGGCTATTGCTATGATGGGCGCATATGGCATAAGACCCATTTTTGCATGACACAGGTCTTTAAAAATCTCATAGCATATTGTAAATGGCACAATCGAGCACAATGCTTTTCAATATAAAATTGAATTCAAAATAGCAAATATAGCAAACCGGGTAAATAAGGGTAGCCTATTAGAATGATTTCCAGAGGTGCTGATCAAGTACAGTAAACATTTGTGTTATGTATTTTAAGCAGTGTTTATTTTCTAATCTTGAAAGCAAAACTGTGTTTATCAATAGTCAATTAACACTTCCCCTGATAATTTAGTGACCAAATACAAGCCATGAAATTCTGCGACATGGGTTGTAACGCGTAATTGAAACTGGGCCACAATTTGTGTTTATTTGTCGTTTGAATATGCAGTGAGTAGTCTGTTCAAGGGATTTCTCTCAAATCAACCAATAAAATATTTGAATTTATTCAATTGTGTCTGCTGGTTTTATGTATAGGTCATTCAAGGTGAAAAGCTGGGTAAAACAGCAAATGCTGAAAAAGCGCATTAGTGTTTGATAATAACGATGTTAAGGTCAGAGACTGGTTAACACCATGTGAACTGTTAGGGTAAAAAGTAATGCATCAACAAACAAAGTACGGGTCAGCAGCACTGTGTTTATGACTACTTACATGTAATTCATGAGTAAAAAGTATGGCTCGCAGATTTATTTTTTATTTATTTTCACCAATTATTATATTGTATATTTTGAATTTGTTTATGGTGTTAATATGATAAAAGTTTTCTAAAGAGACTTTCCATCATGAATTTATTTTCTTAGTGTTATAGGTATCATCAATATTCCAACAGTGTTCATATAATATTTCAGTGCTCACACTGGCCTTCAGAAAATAATAGCCATAACGTTTTCCTTAAACAAAGTAATAGCCAAAATAGACGCATACTTTTTCAGCAAAATGGTACTGAAGGCAAAAAGAAAAAAACAATTAATCTCATTTTATCTATGTTTTATCAAATGTATATCTAATGGATTTAAGTTATAATATATACTTAAAAACAAGCTTAATATCAGTGTCGTTTTATTATAAAATACACTTTTGTATTATCATGGCTTTACAAAAAAGAATACAATCAAGGTTGTGAATGTGACTTAACAAACCAGACATCAGCTACAGTTACATACATATATACTTTAAAATATAACGATAAATACTTTTATTAAAGTACTTCTAATAAAATAAGAAAACTGCCCTTTCAAATTGTTCAATTTTTGAAGTCTGTCCAGTTCTGCAGGGGACAAAAATATTTTTATAATGCTTGCATGCTTTCCGTTTCGGACGTTTGAACATCGCCCCCGCCCCCTTTAACAAACGCTCGTATGCCAGACATTTTTCAGACGAAATTCAGACTGGTTTAAAACTGTACTTAGCGGTAAAATAATTCTTTAAATATCAATACTTACCGTGAATGCAATCGGATGGTTCCCTGTCATCATGGACGCGCAAATTTTACACCAAAAAGCCAATATTTAATCGGGACACAGTCTCGCATAACAACGCGCACCTGCTGTATGAAATTTACAATTACAATGTCCATTTCATTCGCGTGCTACTTTCGGAATAGATATGCTTTAAGAAAATGATTTTATTAAATGAAAAAGAGTCTTACTGGTCAGAAAATACATATTTTAACATCAGCTTTTTTTCACTGTTGGACAAGAGCTTTAGGGAAATTCACTCGTCCTTTCAAGATTTCACTCGTCAATACGAGCGGACGAGTGGAATTTTTGTCCCCTGTTCTACTTAGTACATTACAAATTATTGTCAACCAGACCATCCGTAACACTGCATATGTATTCGTCATTCTATAAAAATGTAATAAAGAACGATGAAAGTAAATTATAATCGACAAACCGTACCGTTTCCGAAAACGACTGTCCGAAAACATGTAGAGATATCTCATTTGCACATGAAATCGTTTTACTGCAGAAAATAAAACCCGTAACCTTGCGAATACGCAATTAATATACAGTATAGCCAACGCGGTACAAAGTATTTCGTGATCCGCGGCCGCAAGGCGAAACGAGTCGATGCCGTGTCAGCTGTTGAAGCCACGTCAGTATGCGGCGGCAAGTGGAATTTCGCCGCGAAGCTACGCATCTGTGCACCGAAGGCAAGCTACAATTCGCGACATGTTGCCGAGTCGATGTGCATCATAAAATAACTATAAAAAAAATTTAAAATGATTAGTTACATGTAGTTAACAAATTTTAAAAGAACAATTATAATAATATTTAAGATCATAATAAATTTAATGTGCGCGGATTGTATTAGCATTTACATGTAAGCATAGTTAATGTGTCTGGCCAATTAAGTTTGTCTCCCGCCATAGTGCATGTTTTTCACACATAAACAAGGTCACGTAATTATGTTTTCGCATATACATGTATAAGTGGTCAAGGCTCCAGCATATGGTGGATATATAAATTAATTTCATGTTGATTTTGCTTTTATATTTCTGCTGAGAAAATTAGCAGTTTAGTACCTCGGATTTGGTAAAAATTTACACAGTTTAAAATAAATTATTCAGTCATGTGACAGATTTATTTTAGACCGTGTAATTTTTACACAAATCTGACGTAGTCATTGTAATTGTGTTGGATTTGTGTCATTTCGACACAACTTCGTTTTTATAGTTTTTAACGTGATTATTGTTCACCTTGCCCTTTCTAAATCAGGCCAATGGTATTGACCTGGTTCTCCATATTTTTATTTTTTTATAAGAGTATTACGTTAGTCCACCATTTACATTATCAGATTCTTAATATATTTATATTTTATGGCAGTTTTTATTTAAAAGAAAGGACGAGGCTGTCCAGTAACCCGGGTATGTTGGCTGCATTGCACCCCTCCCTTCCCTCTTGACACCCCACCCTTTTCCCTTCAAATTCGAAGAGCCATGTCGGACTGGAGTGCAGGGTGCAGGGCCTTATACCTAGCAAAACCTTTATTTAGCCCTATCCAGGGTAATACCAATTCTTTGGTACACATGTATTATTGTAAATTTTCTTAGTATTGCTATTTTTCCATCATAGTAAATTTTGTACCTTGCATTTCCTTATTTCTTGTTAAAATTGCTATTTTATATAGCAAATTCCCTTATTTTTGTGTTAAATTGCTATTTTATATAGCAAATGTCCTTATTTTTGTGTTAAATTGCTATTTTATTTAGCAGATAAGGTACTTTTGTACTATTTTCTCTCTTGTTATCCCCTATATTTAATTAATATTGGTTGGATAAAGCACTTTGTGGGTTTTCCCCTGCATTGAGGTATTATTTGGTCTTTTTTACCAATTTTATATTACACTATTTTAATTTTCCTTCAATTGTTTTCATACTTTTTTCCTCTACCGTTCACTCCCTCTGGTCCATGGGAAACAACCGTCATATACTCCACCTCCACAATTACCTCCCTTAGACCAACCTATTAGTAATGCCCCTGCTGGTTTATTCCCCACTCACGCCAGCCTACACTTCCAAATCTCTCCTTCTTTAAACCCTCCAGGGTGGCAACTTGTATTTTATATAAATAAATGCATATAGTACTGTACATAATGTAAATAATATACTTTTATGTATAAATTTATCTGTCCTGTCCCATTCTTAACTGTAAAGTTCATTTTTTTCGGCGTAAGCTGTATTAAGCCAGCTTTTCACCCTGACTTGACCTTTGTAAGTGTCCAATAATACTCAAATAAAATTTCCCGCGGCTAGGTACGAATGAATACACTTCATTTATTCCATTGGCTGATTTGAGTATAACACCAGAACATTGGAAACATATCCGCGTCTTTGTAACACTGTTTTACTGCATGAAACAATTTTATCTCTAATGAAAAGGCTCAATAGATAGAACAGTTTTACAATCAATTTTCCAAATAAATACAGTTTGTGCGTTCACCTTTTATTTTCAGAGAATTACCAGCGCAAAAGCGGCCATTTGTGAAAGTCAGAGTTTATATACAGTTCATCACCGGAGTTCGCAGAAGGGGTTGCGATCATTGTGTTACACCGGTCTTACTGACAATAATGTAGTGACTGTAATGCAATGTATTCAATCCGCAAGGTATCAAGGTCAGTTTGCGGTCAGTTGCAGAAATCTTTATATAAACGCCGTCTCGTAAACTTTGTGCACTTGAAGTCTGTTTTGATCAGAAAGATACTAAATAAAGATATTCGGCGATATTATTGTGGTATGTCAATCATCGATTTTTAATATGGTTTCAACATTTGCATGATAAGGACCAATTTTGATAAAATTAATTAGAAATTTTTATCCATTTAGACCAGTTTATTAAGCATGAGCACAATAATTCACTATACTATAATTATTCAATTAAATAAGATTCGAGTATTGCCGGCTGGCCTATATGCACTCGTTTATTTTCATGTTGTGTTTTTCTATTCTGTAAATATAGATATCTGAGCAATAATATCACATAAAGCAAAATAAGCCACGAAATCTGGCGCAACACCCCGTAATTGATTTGCTTATGATGTAGCTAAGAACTGGGCAGAAAAAAGGCATCCGCTACTTTTTATCTCATGGAGATAACTTTTGATCGTTCATAAACATCGACCACAATCAACGCCGTATATCTTTTTTAAAGATATTTCTTGTTACTTATAATTTTTATGTGGCCCTATAAAGGTGACCGTTTGGCGACACGTTATCATTATCCTTGTTTTTATAAGGGTTATTACATATATCCCTTTTAAATATTGTCTAAACGCCACTCTGGGGGGTTGTTTCTTCTTCATAGCCCAATTCTCATGAGGTTCCAAACAGACAGGGTCTTATGTTGGAGCATTACGGCTATATTCCCTGTCTGCAAGCATTGAACCACGCATACTAATATTTATAAATTACAATACATTTAAACATGCAAATCCCCTTTCACAGAGGAGAACTATTAAATCAGGCTCTACCCCTCCAAATAATTAATGAACATAAATTTCATATCACCCCATTACTTCTGTTTCCTTGTATATCACATGATATACATAACCCAAACATGAGATTTACATCTATCTCTTGTCTTTATTATGCATCTAAAACATATAGTGGCAATGCTGGACCACTTTGTGATCTGGAATATCCCAGTAATATTAATATTTTTAATTTGTATTTACTTTAAATATATTAAACATCAGTGTAGTTTGTTTATTTCAAACATTTCACACATTTGTGTAATTCTTTTCTGTTCAAATAACATGTAAATTAAAGTAATTTCATTTGATATTAACAACTTATATCAGTGTCCGAAAAATTTCTTATTTTTCAGGTAGCCCACTGGGCTACCAGAAAAAATATTTGGTAGCCCATAAAATTTACCAACCAAATGATAAGAGACATCTTTTCTTCTTTATTTTATTTATTCATTTTCATTCATAAGAAATTATATCATATCAGCATGTATTGAATAATCTTCGGTGGACAGTGACATCAAAGAAAAGAATATGTATTTTAAAAGTTAAAAGTTTAAAAGTTATTCAGACATAACATTCCAAAAATATAATTCTGTTTAATTGTCCAAGTTGTGTATGCAATTTTACATGTCATTGACATACACTGACTATACACCTCAAAGTTGTGTACAAACAATACAACAACGACTTTATTAACTAGTCACTAGCTGACGAGATCTTGTGGCCTGCTAGGTGGCGTGTCCCAGGTCCACAGTCCATCCAGTGGTGGATAGCCCCTTCCGCCTTGTATTCCTGGAGTGGCGGTCCATCTGCATGCACCCTCATGAGTGCTTCCAGCGTGTCCTGGTGCATGTGTTAACGCCTGCAGCTCTTGATGAGTTTCATGGCTGAAATATAAATTATAGAATTAAGAGTTTATTAACTTTATTTACATGTTTTGTTTACAATATAACTTTTTAAAGCCTGTAATATTGTTGTACCCTGTATATTGCTATTTTTTCCAAAGGTGAAGAAATATGCATGTATTTTGTGAATCTTATGTATGCATATATGTACTAGCAAATCATAATGTTTTTAACCATTTTAAAAGACTAAAAGTGACAATTAACACACTATTCTGTGGTTGATCTATTTAATATAATTTATATACATATTGATCTTACCAGAGAATTGGCGTTCACACTCTGCTGTGGAAGGTGATATTGACACCATGATGTTCACGAGGGTTAGAATGTTCTGAATATCAGCAGGCTGGGTCTGGAGCAACTCACAGTAGAGGTCATGGCAGTTTATTCCAGTTTTCTTCTTCCTCAGAAGGTTTTTCATGATGGTCCATTCTCGAAGCATTGAAGAGTGCTCAGTGTCAGTCAGGATGTCGATATAGTGCTGAGTCAACTCTTTAATGTCATCACGTCCATGCTTCACAAGTTCCGTGTCATTGGTTGGCCATTTGTTCAGATTGAAGGCATCAAAACACTTAAGGGGTTTCTCATTAAAGTCCATAAATCTCACTTCAAGATATTTGACAGTTTGCTTGAGAAGAGTGGTTTTGTCATTGTCTTCTTCATAGGTGGTGAGACGTTGTCCAGACAGTTTCATTACATGGTCTCCATGGTCTGTGAAGTCCCCAGTCTCTGGATCATAGTGGTCATAGAAAGTAGATGTTTGATGTCCCGGTTCTTCTATCATCAGCGTCAGTTCATCTGTGGTGGATTTGATGATATCTGGTACCTCCATGATCAGTAGTTTGTTCTGTTGGAATTTCTTGGATGTAGCTGTGATGATTTCAAGGTAGTCCATCATGAGGTGCAGATATTTTACGAACCTTGCAGATTTCATCTCATGTAGCAGTTTCTTTGCTTTGCCGCTTTCTTCCGTTTTGTTCGCAGACGCAGCGTGTTCTAGGTGCCCAAGGGTGGCAAAGAGATTTTGCTGTATGGCTCTCAGGGCTCTGGCTTTGCTGGCTACCCATCGTACAGTTTTTACGTCCCCGTAGTGTAGTAACTCCGATTCCAATATATCTGCGAATGCTTGAAGATCACGTCTCCTCTTGGTACTTCTTGCATAGAACTTGTAGATGGATTTTACAATGTCTTCAAATTTAAGGAGGTAGTCAATACTTCTAACGGCATCCAGTACTCCCAGCTCAAGTTTATGCGCTACACAATGAATTAACACAATTCGAGGATTTTTTTCTTTCATCAAAGCACTCACACCAGATTTACATCCCATCATAACTGCTGCTCCATCAAAGTTCACACTTACTATTTTGGAAGAATCTGTTATCCCTATTTTGTTGAGTCCATTCTCAATTCCATTCTTAACTCCAAATGCATTGGCGTTCTCAATGTCCTCTATCGATGCTAGTGTGGTAACCGGATAGCCCTCGCTGACGTACCTCACTAAAACAGTGTACTGTTCAGTCATCGAAGAATCAGTAGACCCATCTGCCAGCACTGTGAGGAACCTTACTTTTTCAATAAGCCGTGTCTTGGTTACTCTCAGTTGTTCCCCTATCGACATCAAGAACTCTTTCGCTCTCTTTTCATTGTGATAATTAGTTCCAATATCCATGTAGTCACCACCAATGTCCTTTTTGTTCTTTACATGAAGCTCCATGTGTGTTTCAAAGTCACTTAGCGGTTTGCATTTCTTTGCTAGTGAGTATACAGTGTTAAACATGACTACTAAGATGTTCATAGTTATCTGCATGCACCGTTTTGTTGCTTTGACTATAGGGCTATTGGTTGCCAACTCACTCCTTTCCTTCATGGTCATTGTGTCCTTTGTTTTCTTGTTGGTGGCTTTGATGTGCGCTGATGAGAATTCATGCTTTTTCAAAGGATCCACTCTCATGTTGCTGCATCCAACATAGAGTGCTGAACTCTTGTCTGCCAAGTCAGGATAGGCCCTGCATGTAGCACAGAACATGAGTCCTGGTTTTTGGTCATCGTCATAAGCTTCATGCGTCACCCAGGGGTATGTCACTTTCCAAGATTCCTGGAATTTCCGCAATCTTTTATTTGCATCATAGTCCTCGTCCGAGAATTTTGCACGTTTTAATGTGTCCGGCTGTGGCTCATCTAGACATCTCTTCTTTGCAGTTGGTTCCTGTGGTCCTGAAGAACGAACAACAAAACGGTCCATTTTGTAATTAAATCTATTTGCACAAATATCCTAGAGCATATATAGTTTAAACACATGTGCACTTTAATTCAAATTAAAAACACAACAGCTCATAAATCCAATCACTTTATATTAATCCAGTCACATATTGCATTTCACCAACAAAACTAATTTAATACGTTATAATAAAAGATACAAATTCGGTGCATCTTATATACAACTCGATCAAATAATTAAAACAGTGTTTGTCTCAATTGAAATCAAACTTACCTTTATTATTAACAGTCGCTCCTTTAATCGAATCATTAATTGACAATGCAAACTAATTAGCAGGTGTTAATCGCTTTCACACCAGTGTAATTAATATTCATTTTCAGTTTCGTTACCGCTTTGAAGAATCCGTTATTGTTTTGATGTCTTTAATGTTCGGCGTCCTTGGATATTTAACATCAAAAACGTTGTCGCTATTACTCAGTTACCGCGTTAACACCAGTGTAATTAATATTCATTTTCGGTTTCGTTACCGTTCGGCGTCCTTGGATATTTAACGACATCAAAAACGTTGTTGCTATTACTCATTATTGCGGTTAAAACAAAGAATTCCAAATTGCGAAATGACGTTGCATCACGTGCGCAAATTATCCATTCGGCTCTCATTATATTATTAGCAGACGACAAATGTTGATTCTGATTGGATGATTAAAATACACTGTTACTGTTTACAATCGACATTACCGCAGGCAATGGATGACTGATTAGATAATTGATTGCACGTTGTTATCGGATTATAAGCAATACACCGTGTACAAACACAAGGTCAGCGTGTTTATTCTACGTATGTCTGACAATAAACCGGGCTACCGCTCTTGTAGATTTATAGTAGCCCAGCGGGCGTCAGCTGGAAAATTTCAGTAGCCCGATGAAAAATTTTGGTAGCCCCCGGGCTCCGGGCAATGGATTTGTCGGACACTGTTATATGCAAACCACAAAGTTAAAAGACTCCACTAAACTCATTGCAGCATATGGTGAACAATGAGTCTAGTAATGATGATGCCACATATAATAATATGTGTTTTCACCAACACTACTTATATAAATTTGGCTATTCTCTTCCTTCCTCTTTCTTTTTAACATAAATAAAATCAATATAATAATAATAAAACATCTTCGTGGTACTTCAACAGTCAGGGCCCTCAATCTATCAAATCTGCGGCCGAATTTCGGCCGCAGTCCCCCACCTGAAAAGTATATTTTTTTCCCCTTTTGTGGGGAAAAATTCCCCCTAATTAAAAAAAATAAATATTTTAAAGATGTGTCTCATGATTATTATATCTCAATTCTATTTCAATATAATCTTGTTAAACATACTTAATTATGAAAAAAGAAATGAATATAGTGCAAACATGTACAAATGTAATAATTAGAGAGTAGTAAAAAAATCCCCCAAAAAGGGAAATGCCGCGAAAATTCCCCCTCATGAGGGTAGCGACCCGCTTCCCCTAAAATGCCCCCTCATGAGGGTAGCGACCCGCTTCCCCTAAAATGGATTGAGGGCCTTGACAGTATAAAACAATCATACTACATGCAATTAAATTTAAGTATTAATGGATGTAATTATCATTTCTTGTTCCATATATTTTCTAATGAAATTCTACATTGTTTACATTTATAAATAGCAAACTTAATGTCAAGGTTGTTGTTGTTGTTCAGAGTTTATTTACAGGTCCAGTCGAGCCCCTTCACGGGGTCATTAAGGCTGGACCTGCCCCTGTGACCTTTCAGGGGAAAAAGATTAATTTGGAGCCAAAGTAAGTCAAATTTACCCCGGCTCCCCGGGTATTCGCCAAATGATTTTTATTTTGAAGAGAGTTCAGTGCACGCTGGCCAATGAGGCCTTAATGTGCCCTGTACCATGTGGTGATGATGTTGTGTGGATCACGCAGAGTGCCTCGCATACTACTTATATACAAGACACTCAACACGACCCACACCCCGTCATCACCCGGAAAGTACGACCAGGACACACACATACAACACCCACACACACACACCGCTCATATGGGTAATGTGTGTGGGCAAGTCCCACACGTGTGTTCTGGGTCCCTTGGTGGTGTTCTGTAGATCTTTGTCCAAACTTTTGTATCTCTAAACGGATTTACCTACTTGCAACTACATCTAAGGAAATTCGACCAATCAGAGCCATGTTTTTAAAATGCTGTCAGCCAATAAAAATTCCGCTTTTTAACAGCGTTAGGCACGGCGTTGTCCAATTATTGTGTATTGCGTTTTTAACGTCTTTTGAATAATAAAGTAAAGCTATTTTTTAAACTACTAGATTTTTATCAAAGCACTGCATCCACACTGCAAAGTATGTTATATTATAATTGGTACAGCCCAGTAAAATCGGGCTAACCATATTATGGCCGTTTTCGGCTTTTTAACGCAGAGTTTTATGTTAAGCAGTGTGCTTGGGCAATGGTTTTTAACCGAAGTCCCGAGGGTAAACAACCCAATTAGCATTAGCAGTTTGAAGCCACATCAATAATCAAGACGGTCAAGACGTATTTGTTGTTTTGTTGATTATTGTCTTATTATAACTATCGTTTGAATATGCTTATATAAACTGGTTTCATTTTGTTCATATTATACAGTTAAAATCGATACTAATTACCTGATAATCCCGTATATTCCAGTTTTAAAGGAAATGCTGGTAAATATTTACGATACACAAACATTCCCCATATTTTTTAAGTATCAAATACATTTTGGCATTTGTTACTATTTAAAGAGATGATGAAATAACGTCTAATGGGGCGTTTTTTCCTACTGAACATGCGATTAACGCCTGACGTGATGTTCATGTATTTATAAAACACAAAATACACCAACACTTTCCAAACAATGTTCTACATGTCTGCATAATTTTCGCGCGCTTTTTATGAGACAAAGGATCTTTTAGCACTGTGTATTTGACGCTAGAATTTGCCAAAGGTCGCGTTAGCATTACAGTTCGGAAGTGTGTTTCGGATTACAAATTTAACAAGAGCACCGCATAACGGGTGCCCACGCTCGGCTGCGAAAGCTTGTCAGAAAATGTTTTTTTTTAGTGGTCACAGTGACCTTGACCTTTCACCTAGTGACCCAAAGTTGGGTTTGGCGTGTAGAACTCATCAAGGTGCATCTACATATGAAGTTTCAAAGTTGTAGGTGGAAGCACTTTGATTTAAGA
Organism: Dreissena polymorpha; assembly: GCF_020536995.1. Lineage (NCBI taxonomy): Eukaryota > Metazoa > Mollusca > Bivalvia > Myida > Dreissenidae > Dreissena > Dreissena polymorpha. The sequence continues at coordinate 66,870,088 of NC_068369.1, read as the reverse complement.
GCCTATGTTTAAGTTTTATATAAGAGGTCACAGTGACCTTGACCTTTGGCCTAGTGACCCAAAAATGGGTGTGGCGTGTAGAACTCATCAAGGTGCATGTACATATAAAGTTTCCAAGTTATAGGTGGAAGCACTTTGATTTTAGAGCGAATGTTAAGGTTTATGTTAAAGTTTTATATTAGTGGTCACAGTGACCTTGACTTTTGACCTAGTGACCAAAAATGGGTGTGGCATGTAGAAATCATCAAGGTGCATCTACATATGAAGTTTCAAAGTTGTAGGTGGAAGCACTTTGGTTTTAGAGCTAATGTTAAGGTTTATGTTAACGTTTTATATAAGAGGTCACCGTGACCTTGACCTTTCACCTAGTGACCCAAAAATGGGTATGGGGTTTAGAACTCATCAAGGTGCATCTACATATGAAGTTTTAAAGTTGTAGGTGGAAGCACTTTGATTTAAGAGCCTACATGTATGTTAAAGTTTTATATAAGAGGTCACAGTGACCTTGACCTTTGACCTAGTGACCCAAAAATGGGTGTGGCGTGTAGAACTCATCAAGGTGCATCTACATATGAAGTTTCAAAATTGTAGGTGGAAGCTTTTTGATTTTAGAGCCAATGTTAAGGTTTTAGAACAACGCCTACGGCGGACAAGCTGGCTTTGACAATAGCTCGGATTTTCTCCGAAAACAGCCTAACTAAAAATGATAATTTGAGAATTAAACAAAACATTTACAGTTTTGCGTAATTAATTCAACGATAACTTGTTAACGCGCATTACGTGTCATATCGCTTACTAAAACGTGAAAATAATAATTATGAAACTCGCGTAAATCTAGGTTTCTACGCTACACAAATGTACACGTATGTGGATATCTTTTCACTCGATCCGCCCCGCACATATGCGGCGGATTTATTCCGCGAAAGCACGCAAGGTTAATATAGACTCAGCATCGTTGCGCGGATCGATGCGGCGTGGCTCAGTGATACGCCGCGTGATTACACGACTTGGCCGCCGAGTACTAAGATTCTGTCCGTGGCGTAACCGAGGATTATGTTTGTTCCGCGTTGGCTGTACTGTAGGTTGAAATATTGTTTTAAAATGTGATATTGCAGTGCTTTACTTTACCCATAGATACATAATTTAAAATTGCGAGATGGGGGACATTTGCAACATGTGTAGAATGGTACAGTTTTCAGAAAGAAGCGAAAAAGTGAATAATTGCAACATTGCTTAACTTAAGTTTTTATACTACTTACCTTTCAGTAGTGTCGAATGTTTAAACGTTAATTAGTATTTTGAGCAACAAAAACACATAAATAATAGAAAAATAACACAATCGGCTTCTTTATTATAAAGAAACATTAAAGCAGACGACAATTAGCACCCGCTGACTTTAAAGGAATTACGGTATCATTTGAGCAATGCAAACAAAATAATTACACAAAAAATTGAAATCATTATCACACATCAAGAAATGTTGAAGCAGATGACAGATAGCGGTAATGACGGGGATACATGTAATTACATGTAGTTGATGGCGATTTAATAATTATACGATCAACAATGTTCAACATAATCTTATTGCAGAAAAAAATAGCATCGTGAAAAACTGAACCAGCCAACAATATTCGCGGCGATTTTCAATAATGACGCTTACATAATAATTGGCAAAAAAATAACGAAAATTTAACATTTAACCATAATTGGTAGAACACTGGGAGATTTAAGACATTTATTTCCAGGGTTTCTTTTTAGAAAAAGGGGAAGACGCTGGACGCTGGGTAAAAGGGGAAAATCGAGCGCGAAAGAGACATATTTGGGGAAAAAATTAAAACTGTTCATTTCAATGTCTATAACTCGCCTACAGACTTCAGGTTGTTTTTTTTAGAAAAAGAGGCATGTCTCTGACCTTTTTTTCTTAAACACATGAACAAGTATGATATTAAAGTCAAAGTCCTAAATAAAGTTGCAGGGGTAGATCTAATAATGGGAAATGTTTTCAACTGGGGCCGGGGAACGATGTCAATATTGTGATTTCAATTTCATGATGAATGGGTTGACTATCTAGATCTGCTACAGTATTGGAAGGGCAAGGTGGGGCAGCTGCCGATTGTCTACTTTCACTTTCACAATAATCCGACAGTATTAATCGATGTTGATTACATGTACCTCCGAATCCTGCTGGGTTTCAACGGTTTTTGATGATTCATTCTTAAAAAATGCGTCAACGCAATTAATATTTTCCGAGTCCGAACGTTTTATTTTGTTCGTGTATGAACGCCAATTGTGAGACTTTTTTCTGTTTTAACGTTTATATCTTGGCTTTCACAATAACCCGGATGAAAGTTCGACTGGTTTCCGGTAATTAATTGACGAAACACCCTTCTCGCACAAGACCGGAATCCAGTAAAATAGTCACATGATTAATACGATTAGTTGCCCGGTTTCCATGTCGTAATTTAAGAGCTATATATAAAATCACTGGGATTCCCAGATTTGAGTGTTCGTCGGGAGAGGGAGAGAGAGAGCGAGATCGTTGTACATGGTACAAATTGGATAAGTGTCTTTTTCCAAAAGAAAAAAAAACATTTCTTTGAGGGTAAAATATTATATTTTGGGGAAAATTATATTTTTGGTGGGAAAATGGTAGTTTTAGGGGAAAAATTTTGGTAGGGGAAGACGCCGAATATCGGCGTCACTTTCTTAGTAAAAAAAACCCCTGATTTCCGAAATAAATCAGTTCTGTCTGACACTAGAAAAACGCTCTAGGCCACGATGTCGCAGAAGTTATTGACACGTGTATGATAATACACCGGCTTTAATGTTTACACAGGTAATCTTGTTATCGATTTATCCTGCTTGATGGCCCGATTTACAGGCGTTTTGCATTCGCCGGAAAACTTGTAGAGGCAAATTTATTTTTGATGTAGGCGAATAAAATAATCTCAATTTTTTCTATACAATTTAAAGACATAATAGCCAGTTTGATCAAATAAATGGCGATAATGTCTGGCAGCAGCGTGAGCACTGATATTTTAATGGTGATTGATTAATTTTTTTATATTAATTAAATCTCATTTATATATACCATTTTCATCATATTTACAATGCTCTCAGAACATCTTAAAGGGACATTTCATTATATTTGGTAGTCTTATTATTGCTATAACATAAATAGGATGATTAACAGTGCAAACACATCTCGACCTTGGATAAAGACACTTTCTAAATTTCAGTGGGTTGTGTTTATTTCAATCTTGCATTTATGGTGTAAGTACCTGTTATCGAACAGCACCTATTATCGGACATTTTATTTTGGTTCTGTATGCACATGCGCAAAAGTGCGCATGATGACACATTGATAAACAAATGGTCGCACATGAAGTCCATGACCTACTTGCCTACTTAGCTTGAAACAAATGCGCCGAAAACAGGTTAAAGGAATGCATTTATTGCTATTTACACCGTTTGATGTGTTTTTAGCTATTGCTTTTTGAATACATTTATCAAAATGTGCATTTACACACCAAAAAGCATATTTCCGTTTGCAATTTTGATTGCAGAAGACACAGATTTTTTCGCCGAGTCCGGGTCACGTGATATTCATGTGACTTGGTATATACTGGAGTAGTATTTATGAAGTGTCGGGTAATAGGTCATGTTTACATGGGCCGCCATTTTGTTTTGTCTGCTAGAGGTTACAATAACCAGGGAATCATTGTTATGAATTCTGGAAGGGAGTTTGCTGGAAAACTTTACAGATAAATCATTCAATGATTGAACTGTTGGTCATTTGTTAGAACAAAATGTTTTGTCATTGTACGTGTTTCAATTTTAAGGCAATTTTACGTAATTTCTTAGGTGTTAGATAACTGGTTTGTCCACCATAAAAAGCAATTATCTCATTTTGAAAAATGAGTTACGTCTGTATATTATGCAATGGCGAGCAACTACGTTGCCTTCATCGCATTGATTAATGTAGACAACATCATCGATAAACGGTCCATTTTGACACTAGGCCACCGAACGATATTTAAAGAAAAGGGGAGCAACTCATTCATCTTTCTTGACAAAATGTTCAGTTTGCGATTCATTTGTTTCAGAAATTGACACTGTAGGAATAAGACCATCGTAAATTTATAGTAAATGGAGAGTAATACATGTAAGAAACGCATATTTACCTTTTTATTACATTATAAGGTTTTTATTCGTTACTAAAAAGCATGTTTTATGTGCGTTCGTTAAATGCGTTGTCAAACGCCGCCATCTTAGGTTACATTCCACTAAAACATCGAGTATCCCTCCGTAGTGCGTAATTTCTAAAGAGTTTTTTCTCTTCTTGCATAGAAGCCATTTAACAATCTGAGACTTGTATAATGGGGCTATTTCTGATATCATATATGTTTCTTGAGTATTTTGATGACATCAATTACATTCTAACTTAAAATATTAACTTTCAGTGTGTGTTTTATGTTGTATGGGGCTTATGTCGAAAAATGCTTTGTCGAAATATGGCTGCCAAACGATGGTTGAACTGGTGTCTGAAATTGTATTGAAATTATTGGAAGACGACATATCGGTCTTTAAAATTATACTTTGGAACAAGAAAAGGAAAGGCCAGACAAAAAATTGTTTGAAAGTTGGCAGTATTATAATGGGAACCTATCGGATTGGAATTAGTGTAATTTAAATTGTAAAAGCACATATACTGGAGTTTCAAAGTCACAGAATTTCATCTTCAAGCATAATAAGAAAACAATTTTGATGAGTTTTCGACAATTGGAGTGCTAGACTATATGAGAGATATGAGTGTTTTGGTAAAAATGGAAGGGAAAAATAATTTTTAAATTTCCGTATTACCTTAATTACGATGATCTTCATTTGTTTAAATTTCAGATGTAGGACAATATTTAAAAATACAAAATCACATGCATTTATCCCTTTCATGCCATTCTCTCTTTTTTTCTAGGCCTGATCATTTATACCTCAAACAACATATTGCGAAAAAATCAGTGGAAGTCTTGCTTTGACCGGCGTACTGGATATGATTTCAATCAATATTATCCAGATTGAATCATTTTAAACACCACTATCACTGTTCTGGCTTAAATAGTAATGTCTTAGCTTTGTATTACCCGTGGACCTTCATTTAAGTTTAGTTTTAGTTGGTTGATTTGCGTGTTGTTTTGTTCAATTTTTTATTTGTGTTTGGTCATATGGTTTAGCGTGAAATCAAGACACACAACTGGGTAGTTGACATTTACCTGAGTGCATATATATTTGATTCAAGGAATTAGGAACATTTTAAGATTAAATATATTACATACTGAAGCGAATCTTGTCACCGCGGGTTTATTTGTCATACCTGTGAAATGTACAAAAGATTCATAATTTTGAAAAAAATAATGATTTGTTTGTAGTTAAATTATATTTAAGTATGCAATACCAAAAAATAATAAACAAAACTTGTAAAAAGAACATGGATTCATTTATTTATTTATTTATTTATTTATTTATTTATTTATTTATTTATTTATTTATTTATTTATTTATTTATTTATTTATTTATTTATTTATTCATTCATTTATTCATGAGTGCGTGTGTGCGTTCGTGCGTCCATTCGTTCGTTCGTTTGTCCCTCCATCCATTTCTCCATCCATCCATCCATCCATCCATCCATCCATCCATCCATCCATCCATCCATCCATCCATCCATCCATCCATCCATCCATCCATCCATCCATCCATCCATCCATCCATCCATCCATCCATCCATCCATCCATCCATCCATCCATCCATCCATCCATCCATCCATCCATCCATCCATCAATTCATTCATTCATTCATTTATTAATTATTTTATTTATTTATCTGTCTATCTATTTATCTATCTATTCATTTCGTTCGTTTGGTCGTTCGTTCGTACGTTCGTTTGTTTGTGCGTTCGACATAACGACGATCGCCATATTCATTAAAACAATATTAATTGCGTGTTCGGTGTTTCTTCTATGCTGTTTATGGTGTTTTCGCTAAATAGACAGACACTGCGGTTTCAGCGCTTTGTTCGTCCGATAAGTATTTACAATTTCAAGCATTTTAATATCTTAGTATAAACACCAAAAACACGAAGTATGTCGAAGTAGCAAAACCTGATTATTGATTTGCAACTGACGAATTCTGAAAAAGTTTGCCAAGGCAGTAACGACACCTGATATCTCCCGTTTATGCTAGTGTGGGTGTCATTGTTAAGTTTGCATGTTGCTTATGGCCACTAAAGGTGATTTTTCATTTTAAAACTAATTTGTTTACAAGTATTTAATTTTAACTATTATATTTATTAATGATCAGAATTACCAAAAAATTACCACTGACTCTAGATGAGTCAATATATGCTCCGTGAATTTACTGACTGTAAGGTGGAGGGGGGGGGGGGGGGGTCTTCGTAATTAAATATAAATTCGGAAAAGTTTACTAAGGCGCATATCCCAATATTCACCTTAGGTTTACAATGTATTTATATTCTTTATTAGTATTCCTTTTTGTTGTAGATTGCCTAAGCAACTTTGAATTATGTTGGTCACATAAGTGACACATTTAATTTTTATTCATTTTTAATTTGAATACGCACTCGTGAGGGAAAGTCTTGGTAACTCCATTAATGTTCCTTATGCTCCTTACAACTGGTTCCTTATGCCTTATTCAAATCGAATTAGGAACTTATTACTTAACAAATAAATTCATTTGAATAAATAGACGAATAAATCAAGGAAAATCACTGTAAATGTAGATTGGGAATAAAAAAATATATATGTATTTTTGTACATTTCTTTTTAGCATTCTTTTGTAATGATATCATAGTGCCGTTTTCGCGGCTTAATAAGGAAAGCACAACCAGCTGAAATATCTAAAATATCACTTATAATTCCGAGAACAGTGCAATTTTTGTCAGTTCCCACGACTTCTAATCGTGCGCCAATGTTGAAGGTCGCCGGATGTAACGTAGGCATTCTAGAGCTAGAAAACGCGCTTTCGGAAATAGAAAATCTATTGAAATAAAACCACCCAATTACAAAAAAATATAACAAATTTACAAATGGTCCCCCTAATGCAGAATATATAGTGCGGTTCCTCTAATGCCTAAATCAGGAATATGTGTACATACAACTGATGTATGTTACGCTGGGTAACACACACTCATTATTTGTAGCACACTAGTGAATTAGCCTGTCACCGAAGATGTAGCACACGTTATCCTTACACACACATTAAAATGTAGCACGCTGTGTGTTTGTTACTATTTGGGCAATCGTGGTTACACACTAAAATCCTTAGAGCGACAATGCGATCATGCGATAATACGATGACGACAGTGCGACAGTACGATGGCGACAGTGCGATAGTACGATGGCGACAATGCGACAATACGATGACGACAGTACAATAACGCGATAGTACGATGGCGACAATCCTACAACGCGATGGTACGATGGCGATAAGGCGATAATACGATGGCGCCATCGTATTGTCACACTGTCTTCATCGTATTATCGCACTGTGGCATTGTCGCCATTTTACTATTGCACTGTCGCCATTGTATTGTCGCACTGTCGTCATCGTATTGTCTCACTGTCGTAATCGTATTGTCACCCTGTCGTCAACGTATTATCGCGCTATCGCATTGTCATATTGTCGCCATCGTACTATCGCACTGTCGCCATCGTATTGTCTCACTGTCGTAATCGTATTGTCGCCCTGTCGTCAACGTATTATCGCGCTATCGCATTGTCATGTTGTCGCCATCGTACTATTGCACTGTCGCCATCGTATTGTCATACTGTCGCCATCGTATCATCGCATTGTCGCCATCGTACTGTCGCGTTATCGTACTGTCGTCATTGTATTATCGCATTGTCGCCATCGTAATATCGCATTTTCGCCATCGTACTATCGCATTGTCGCCATCGTACTTTCGCACTATCGCAGTGTCGCCCTCTGGATTTTAATGTGTAACCACGATGGCCGTTAGGGGTCATAAAAGGAAATAATATGATACAGCGTCTAAACCAACTGAGCTATTTTGCTTGTTACGGATGTCATACCTGCAGTGACGTTGAACATTCAAAATTATGACGCCAATATGTAAATAAGAAACGTCAAAATGTAAACAAAAAAAAGGCCAAACAAAAAGAAACAATTTATTAAATGAATTTTATTTCACATTGCTTAAACACCTTTCCCGTGAAATGTACTCAGTATAAACCGTATTTATATGATGTATTATATTCTGAATTTCAGATTTTTGAAGACTTAGACCCTTTTGGGTTCTTCGAAGTGTCATAGTTCCTTTAATACACAATATATAAAATGGTCCCCTTAATGCACAATATATTAAATGGTTTCCTTAATGCACAATATTTAAAATGATCCCCTTAATGTTCAATATATGATATGGTCTCCTTTATGAATATCTTA